>NW_023330459.1:0-104932 GCF_011100685.1 Canis lupus familiaris | reverse complement strand
AACAGAATCACCAGGTCCTGGTGAGGCATAGAAGGAGACCACTGTCACCAGTATCAGGTGAGCCCCATGTAGGAACCAGAGCCACTATATCCAGCTGAGTCCCCGTCCATGTGAGGCCCACCTGAGGACCAGATTCATCAGGTCGAATTGAGGCATAGCTGGGGATAAGAGTCACTAGGTCTGGGTGAGGCCTAGGAGAGGACAAGATTTACCAGGTCTGAGTTAGGTCAAAGTGGGAACGAGAGTCACCAGGTCCAGGTGAGGCCAAAGTGAGGACCAGAGTCACCAGATCCAGGTGAGGTCCCTGTTGGATAGAGAGTCACCAGGTCCAGGAGAGGTTCAGGTGGGGAACAGACTCACCAGATCCAGGTGAAGCCCAGTGGGGACCAGAGTCACTAGGTCCATATGAGACCCAGGTCAGTACCAGAGTTACCAGGTACATGAGAGGCCCAGGTGGGGACCAGAGTCATCAGATCCACTTGAAGCCCAGGTCGGAACCAGACTCACCATGTCCAAGTGAGACCCACGTGGGGACCTGACTCCCCAGGTATGGGTGAGGCCCAAGTGGTGACAACAGTCACCACATCCAGGGGAGGCCCAGATGGGGACCAGATTCACCAGGTCCAGGTGAGGCCCAGGTGGTGACCAGAGTCACTGGGTCCGGGTGAGGACTAGGTAAGGACCGATTCATGAGGTCCAAGTGAGGCCCACGTGGGGACCTGAGTCACCAGGTATGGGTGAGGCCCAGGTGTGTAACCCCACTCACCAGGTCCAGGTGAGGCCATCCTTCAGGCCAGAGTCAACAGATCCAGTTGAGGCCATGGTAGGGACCGGAGTCTCCAAGTAAATGTGAGGCTAGAAGGACTCCACAGTCACCAGGTCCACTTTGGTTCATGTGGGAACGAGAGTCACCCGGTCCAGATTGAGGCCTAGGTGGGGGCCCAGTGTCATCAGGGCCAGGTGAGGCCAAAGTGTGGAACACAAGTTATCAGGTCCAGGTGAGGCCCAGGTGGGGAACAGACTAACCATGTCCCATTGATGCCAGGTGGGACCAGAGTCACAAGGTCCAGACGAGGCCTAAGTGAGGAGTAGATTCACCAGGTCCTGTTGAGACCCAGTTGAGGACCAGAGTCCCCAGCTCCGGGTGAGGCCCAGAGGGGGACCAGAGTCACCCGGTCAAGGTGATATCCACGTGGGGACCAGAGTAACCACGTCAGGGTGAGGCCCAGAGGGGGACGAGAATCACTAGGTCCAGGTTAGTCCCCTATGTGGAACTGAGTATCCAGGTCCCATGATGCCCATGTGAGGACCAGATTCAACAGGTCCAGGTGAGGTCCCTGTGGAAACCAGTCACCTCGTCCAGGTGAGGCCCAGGTGGGACCACAGTTACCAGTCAGGGTGAAGTCAAGAGCATGACCAGAGTCACCAGGTCCAGGTGAGGCCCAGGTATAGAAGAGAGTAACCAGGTCCCAATGATGCCCAGGTAAGGACCAGAGTCACCATGTCCAGGTGAGGCCCATATATCATCAGAGTCGTTTTGTCCATGTGAGGCCAGAAGGATACCACAGGAACCAGGTCCAAGAGAGACCCATATGGGAACCAGAGCCACCAGATCCAGGTGAGGTCCAGGTGGGCACCACAGTCACAAGGTCCAGGTGAGGCCCCGGTGGCAACAAGATTCACCAAGTCCAGGTGAGACCATGGTGGTGACCAGTGTCACCATGTCCAGGTGAGGACCAGGTAAGGAGCAGATTCACGAGGTCCAAGTGAAGCCCAGGGTGGGACCAGAGTCACCAGGTAAGGGTGAGGCCCAGAGATGGATCCAGAGTAACCAGTTTAGCTGGAGGCCCAGAGTGGGACCAGAGGTCCCCAGTCAAAGTGAGGCCCAGGTGTGGAATAGAGTATCCAGGTCCCAATGATGCCTAGGTGAGGACCAGAGTCACTAGGATATGCAAGGCCCAGATGGGGATCAGAATCACCAGGTCCTGGTGAGGCATAGAAGAGGACCACAGTCACCAGTATCAGGTGAGCACCATGTGGGAACCAGAGGCACTATATCAAGCTGAGTCCCAGGTCCATGTGAGGCCTATGTCAGGACCAGATTCATCAGGTCGAATTGAGACGTAGCTGGGGACAAGAGTCACCAGGTCTGGGTGGGGCCTATGTGCGGACAAGATTCAGCAGGTCTGAGTTAGGTCAAAATGGGGACGAGAGTCACCAGGTCCAGGTGAGGCCAAACTGAAGACCAGAGTCTCCAAATCCAGGTGAGGTCCAGGTGGGACCCAGAGTCAAGGGTCCACATGAAGCCCTGGTGAGGACCAGAGGCTCCAGGTACACGTTAGGCCCAAGTGGGGACCAGAGGCAACAGGTCCATGTGAGGCCGGCTGGGGACCATGGTCAACAGGTCTACGTGAGTCCTAGGTGTGGAATACAGTAACCTGATCCAGGTGAGTCCCAGGTGGTGACAACAGTCACCACGTCCAGGTGAGGTCCTGGTGGGGACCAGGATCACCAAGTACAGGGGAGGACTTGAAAAAAAACAGAGTCAACAGTTCGAGGTGAGGCTCTGGTGGCAACCAGTGTCAGCAGGTCCACGTCAGGCCAAAGTGGGGTGCACTGTCACCAGGTCAGGGTGAGACCCAGAGGGGGACCAGAGTCACCTGGTCCTTGTGAGGTCCAGTTGTGGAACACAGTAACTGGGTCCCAATTATGTCCAGTTCAGGACCATGGTCAACAGGGCCAGTTGAGGCTCAGATGGGGATCAGAGTCACCAGGTCCAAGTGAGGCCCAGGTGGGGACCACAGTCACCAGATCCAGGGTAGTCTCAGGTGCAGACCAGAGTCACCAGGTCCAAGTGAGGTGCAGATGGCAACCAGACTCACCAGGTCCCGATGTTTTCCTGGTGGGGATCAGAGTCACCTGGTATATGAGAAGCTAGAATCACTGCAGCCACCAGGTCCACATGCGGTCCATGTGGGAAGGAGAGTCACCAGTTACAGGTAGGCCCAGGTGGGTATCAGAGTCACCAGGTCCAGGAGAGACGCAGGTGGGAACCAGTGTCACCATGTACAGGTGTGGTCCAGGTGAAGAACAGAGTTAACAGGTCCAGGTGGGTCCCTGTTAGGGAACAGTGTAACCATATCCTGATGCTACCAGGTGGGTACCAGAGATACCAGGTCCAGGTGAGTCCCAGGTGGGGACCAGAGACATGAGGTCAGGTGAGATCCTGGTGGGAACCACAACACCAGGTCAGGTGAGGCTATGATGAGGATAAGAGTCACCAGTTCCAGGTGAGGCCCAGGTGGGGCAAGAGTCACCTGGTACAGAAGAGGCAAAGTGAGGACAAGAGTTACCAGGTCCAGGTGAGTCCCAGTGGGAAATAGTGTAAACATGTCCTATGATACCAGGTAGGGACCAGAGTCACCAGGTCAAGATTAGACCCAGGTCGAGAGCACATTCACTAGGTCAAGGTGAGGCCCAGTAGAGGACCAGAGTCACCAGTTCTGGTTGAGTCCTAGAGGTGTACCAGAATCACCTGGTCCAGGTCACATCCAGATGGGGACCAGAGTCACCAGGTCAGGGTCATGCCCAGAGGGGTTTCAGAGTTATCATGTCCAGGTCAGGCTCAGGTGTGTAACAGAGTAACCAGGTCCCAATGATGCCCAGGTGAGGACCAGAGTCACCAGATATGGGTGAGGCCCAGATAGGATCAGAATCACCAGTTCCAGGTGAGGCCAAGAAGGAGTCCACAGCAATTAGGTCCAGGTGGGGAACAAAGTCAGCAGGACTGGGTGAGGCCCAGATGGGGACCAGATTCACTAGGTCCAGGTGATGCCCAGGTAGTGACCAGAGTCACTGAGTCCGGGTGAAGACCAGGTCAGGACCAGATTCACCAGTTACAAGTGAGGCACACGTGGGGACCTGAGTCACCAGGTATGGGTGAGGCCCAGGTGGCAACCCCACTCACCTGATCCAGGTGAGGCCAACCTGCAGGACAGAGTCAACAGATCCAGGGGAGGCCCTGGAGGGGACTGGAGTCACCAGGTAAATGTGAGGCTAGAAGGACACCACAGTCACCAGGTCCAGGTGTGTTTATGTGGGAATGAGTGTCACCAGGTCCAGGTGAGACCCAGGTGGGGACCACAGTCACCAGGTCTAGATTGAGGCCTAGGTGGGGCCCAGAGTCATCAGGGCCAGGTGAGGCCAAAGTGTGGAGCAAAGTTATCAGGTCCAGGTGAGTCCCAGGTGGGAACCAGTCACCTCGTCCAGGTGAGGCCCACAGGAGTAGTGCCTCCAAGCTCAATCCCGCAATTTCCTCGTAATTCCTGTCTTAGACTGGTGCTACATACTAAGTTCCATACTAGCTAATTGAACCCTGCGTCCAACGGCAGCTTACATTCAAGAGTTGGGCTCACACGCAGTCCCTCACAGCCCACACTGCCTGCAGAATGTGTTTCCAACGTCTTCACCAGAGACGTTTGTCAGAAGCTTGTGAGATTCAAGTGGAATAATGCAGGCCTGGAAGGTGTCTCCAGGTGGAGTAGAGTGGTATTCTTGGAACCTCCTGAGTTAGAATACTGCTGCGTTCTCAGGGCCATCAGAATGCAGCTAGTGTGAAAGCTGGCTTGTAGACATGCTTCCTTGTGAGAGTTCAGGTGAGGGCAGGACCCTCCAAAACCTGACTGCCTGTAGACATAGGTCCTAACATCCTTATGTTAGGTGCTGGAAGAGGTTGTGAAAAGCATGTAGACGTTTCAGGCTTGTAGTCACGTGTAACTGAGTTCAATACAGCGATTTCCAACAGCCTTGTTCAATTGAAGTGTAGCTAGGTTCTAACTCCCATAAAAGAGTGGCTAGCAGACATCTGCCTGCAAAGCATACACGCTCTCAGAGTTGAGCTTATGGCCTTTACCTCCCACAATCTAACGGCCTATACGGATCGCTTCCACAGCATTCCGTTCTATGCGGGACAGTAGCGGAGTGAGAACCAAGTGTCTGCATTGTCAATTTTGCGACTACCGGACACCTGCCTCCAAGTGATGCACACTCTTTGGATGAGCTTATGGCTTGTTCCTCCCACATGCTGACCGCCTGTACCTTTCACTTCGAAAGGACGTCGTTCGATACGGGACACAAGTTTGTGAGAGGCAAGTGTCTCCTAGCCCAATCCAACGACTTCTGAGTAATTCCTCCCTCAGAGAGCTACATACTAACTTCCAAACCTGAGTACCTAGTTGAAAGCTGTCTCTCCCCGGGATCGAGTCCCACGTCGGGCTCCCTGCATGGAGCCTGCTTCTCCCTCTGCCTGTGTCTCTGCCCCTCTCTCTCTCTCTGTGACCATCATAAATAAATAAAAATTTAAAAAAAAAAAAAAAAAAAAAGAAAGCTGTCTCTCTGGGGAACTTCCTTCTGCAAGATGAGCTGACACGCGGTCCTTCCCAGTTCCACTTGCCTGCAGTTGGCGTTACGAACATCCTCACTAGACATGTTTGTCAGAAGCTCATGGGATGCAAGGGGCAAGCTGCAGTCTTCAATGGTTGTGTCTCCAGGTGCAGTAGTAGAGTTTATTCATGGAACGACCTGACTTCCAATGCTGTAAAGTTTGGGTTAGGTTACCGGTTAGGGTTAGGGTTAGGGTCCTGTTTAAGCTTAGGGTTAGGGTTAGGGTTAGGGTTCGGGTTCGGGTTCGGGTTAGGAGTAGGTTCAGTGTTAGGGGTAGGCTATGGGTAAGGGTTATGGTTAGGTTACGTGATAGGTTTCGGGTTAGGGTACGGGTTAGTGTTAGTGTTAGTGTTAGTGTTAGGGTATCGGTTAGGGTTAGGGTACGGCTTAGGGTTCGGTTTAGGTTTATGTTTAGGGTTAGGGTTAGGGTTAGGGTACGGGTTAGGGTTAAAGTTAGGGTATGTTTAGGGTTAGGATTAGGGTTAGGGGTAGGGTTAGGTTACGGGTTAGGGTTAGGGATAGGGTAAGGGTTAGGGTTAGGATTAGGTTAGGGTTAGGGAGGTTAGGGTTAGGGTACGGGTTAGAGTTTGGGTTAGGGTACAGGTGAAGGTTAGGGTAAGCGTTAGGGTACAGGTTAGGATTAGGGTACGGGTTAAGGTTAGGTTTAGTGTTATGGTTAGGGTATGGGTTAGGGTTATAGGTTAGGGTTACGGTTAGGGTTAGAGTACGGGTTAGGGTTAGAGTTAGAATTCGGGTTATGCTTAGGGTTTGGTTAGGGTTAGGGTACGGGTTAGGGTTAGTGTTAGGGTTATGGTTAGTGTTCGGTTTAGAGTTTGGTTTAGGCTACAGATTAGGGTTAGGTTTAGGGTTAGGGTTAGGGTACGGTTTAGAGATATGGTATGGATTACGGTACGGGTTAAGGTATGGGTTAGGGTACTGGTAACGGTTAGGGTTAGGGTTAGGTTTAGGGTACGGGTTAGGGTTAGGTTTAGGGTTAGGGTTAGGGTACGGTTTAGGGATAGGTTTAAGGTTAGTGTTAAGGTTTGGGTTTGGGTTAGGGCACGGGTTAGGGTTAGGTTTAGGGTACTGTTTAAGCTTAGGGTTAGGGTTAGGGTTCCAGTTAGGGTTAGTTTTAGGGTTAGGTTTAGGGTTATAGTTAGGCTACGGGTTAGGGTTAGGTTTAGGGTTAGGGTACTGTATAGTGTGAGGTTTAGGGTTAGGGTTGTTTAGTTACGGGTTAGGGTTAGGGGTTAGGGTATGGTTTAGGGTACGGGTAGGGTACTGGTTAGGGTTAGGGTACTGTTTAGGTTTGGGGTAAAGGTTAGGGTTGGGGTTGGTGTTAGGGTATGGGTTAGGGTATGGGTTAGGGTTGGGTTAGGGTTAGGGTACGGATTAGGGTTAGGGTATGGGATAGGGTTGGGTATGGTTTAGGGTACGGGTAAGGTTACGGATTAGGGTACGGTTTAGGGTTAGGGTTCAGGTTATATTACAGGTTAGGTTTAGGGATATAGGTACAGGTGAGGGTACGGGTACGGGTACGGGTTAGGTTAGGGTTACATTAGGGTTAGGGTTAGGGTTACGATTAGGGATAGGGTTATGGGTTAGGGTTAGGGTTAGGGTAAGGTTAGGCTTAGGGACCGGGTTAGCATTAGTGTTAGGGTACGGGTTAGGGTTAGTGTTGGGATTAGGGTTAGGGTTAGGGTTAGGGTAGGGTTCAGTTTAGGGTAATGTTTAGGGTACTGGTTAGGGTAAGGATTAGGGTACCAGTTAGGGTACGGTTTAGGTTTAGGGTATGGGTTAGGGATAATGTTAGGTTTAGGTTTGTGTTTAGGGTTAGGGTTAGGGTATGAGTTAGGTTTATGGAAGAGGGTTAGGGTTAGGGTTAGGGTTAGGGTTAGGTTAGGGTTAGGATTATCGTATGGGTTAGGGTAGGGGTAGGGTTAGGGTTAGGGTTAGGTTAGGTTTAGTGTTAGGTTTAGGTTACGGGTTAGGGTTAGGGTTAGGGTTAGGGAGCGGGTACGGTTAGGGTTGTGGTTAGGATTAGGCTTAGGGTATGGGTTCAGGTTAGGGTTAGGGGTAGGGTATTGGTTAGTTTATGCGTTAGGGTACCGGTACGGTTACGGGTTAGTGTACGGGTTAAGGTTAGGGTTAGGGTATGGTTTAGGGTTAGGGTACGGGTTACGGTTAGGGTTCGGTTAGGCTTAGGGTACGGTTTAGGGTAAGGGAAGTGTTGGGGGTTAAGGGTTACGGATAGGGTTAGCGGTTTGGATAGGGGTTAGGGGTTAAGGTTAGGGTTAGGAGTTAGGGTTAGGGTTGGGTTAGGGTTAGGGTTAGGGTTAGGTTAGTGTTAGGGTTAGGGGTTTGGGTTAGGGGTTAGGGGTTAGGGTTAAGGGTTAGGGGTCTGGGGTTAGGATTAGTGTTAGGGTTTCGGTAAGGGTTAGGGTTAGGGTTAGGGATAGGGTTAGGGTTCGGGTTAGGGTTAGGGTTAGGGGGTTTGGGTTAGGGTTAGGGTTAGGGTTAGGGTTAGGGTTAGGGGTTTAAGGTTAGGGTGTGGGGTTTGGGTTAGGTTTTGTTTTAGGGTTAGGGTTAGGGTTAGGGATGTTAGGTTTAAGGTGTGGGTTGGGTTTGGGGTTTGGGTTAGTTTAGGGGTTAAGGTTAGGGTTAGGAGTTAGGGTTAGGGTTAGGGTTAGGGTTAGGGTTAGGGGTTAGGGTTAGGGGTTAGGGGTTAGGGATAGCGTTTGGCTTACCGTTAGGGTTTGGAGTTAGTGTTAGGTTTTGGCTTAGGTTTATGGTTAGGGTTAGTGTTAAGGGTTAGGGTTAAGGGTTAGGGTTAGGGTACAGGTAGTGTTAGGGTCGGGTAAGATTAGGGGTTAAGGTACGGGGTTAGGGTTAGGGTACAGGTTAGGTTTAGGGTTTGTACGGTTTAGTGTGGGTTTAGGGTTAGGGTTAGGGTACGGGATAGGGTTAGGGTATGGGTACGGGTTAGGGTTAGGGAGGGTAGGTTTTTAGGGTACGGTTTAGGGTTAGGTTACGGGTGAGTGTTAGGGTACAGGTTAGTGTATGGGTTAGGTTTCGGGTTAGGTTTAGGGTTAAGGTTAGGGTTAGTGTTAGGGTTAGGTTTAGGGTTAGGGTTAGGGGGGGGGGTTGGGGTTAGGGTTAGGGTAGTGTTAGGGTTAGGGTTAGGTTTAGGTTCAGGGTTAGGTTTAGGGTACGGTTTACGGTTAGGGTACGGGTTATGGTTAGGTTTAGGGAATGGGTTAGGTTTAGGTACTGGTAAGTTTACGGGTTAAGGTAGGGTAGGTTTAGGGTATGGGTTAGGGTTAGGGTATGGGTGTAGGGTTAGGGTACTGTATGGGTTAGGGTTAGTGTTAGAGAACAGGTTAGGGTATGGGTTAGGTTTATGGTACGGGTTAGGGTTAGGTTACGGGTGACTGTTAGGTTTAGGGTACGGGTTAGTATATGGGTTAGGTTTTACGTAGGTTTAGGGTTAGGTTTAGAGTTAGGTGTAGGGTTAGCGTTAGTAGTTAGCATTAGGTTAGGATTAGGTTTAGGGTTAGGGGTTAGAGGTTAGGGGTTGGGTTAGGTTTAGGGTTTAAGGTTAGGGTTAGGGATTGGGTTAGGTTATGGTTTAGGGTTAGGGTTAGGGTTAGGGGTTAGTGGTAAGGGTTAGGTTAGGGTTGGGGTTGGGTTGGGGTTGGGGTGGGTTGGTTTTAGGGTTAGAGTTTGGGTTAGTGTTATGGTTAGGTTACGGGTTAGGGTTAGGGTTAGTATACGGGTTAGGGTACGGTTTAGGGTTAGGGTACGGTTTAGTTAGGGTACAGGTTAGTGTTAGGTTACTTGTTAGGGTTAGGGTACAGGTTAATGTTAGTGTACAGGTTAAGATTAGGGTTAAGGTACGGGTTAGGGGTTAGGGTACGGGTTAGGGTACAGGTTAGGGGCTAGGGTTTGGTACGGGATTAGGGTGTAGTGGTGAGGTTAACGGTGAGTGTTAGGGTTAGGGTACGGTTTAGTTTATTGGTTAGGTGTCAGGTTTGGTTTTGGGTTAGGTTAGGATTAAGGATAGGGGTTAGTGTTAGGGTTTAGGGTTTAGGGGTAGGGGTTAGGGTGAGATGTTTCGGGTTAGAGTGAGGGTATAAGGTTAGGGTTAGGGTTAGGTTTAGTGTTAGGGTTAGGGTTAGGGTTAGGGTTAGGGTACGGTTTACGGTAGGGTATGGGTTACGGTTAGGGGTTAGGGAATTGGTTAGGTTTAGGTGTAGGGTACTGGTTAGTGTACAGGTTAGGGTTAGGGTACCAGGTTAGGGTATGGGTTAGGGTTAGGGTATGGTTTATGGTTTGGGTAGGGTTCGGGTTAGGGTATGGGTACGGGTTAGGGTTAGGGTAATGGGTTAAGGTTAGTGTCAGGGTTTGGGTTAGGGTTCCTGTACGGGATAGGATTAGGGTTAGGGTTAGGGTTAGGGTACGGGTACAGGTTAGGGTTAGGTTTAGGGTACAGATTAGGGTAGGGTACGGGTTAGGGTTAGGTTCAAGTTACGGGTGAGTTAGGGTTAGGGTACGGGTTAGTGTATGGGTTAGGATTCAGGGTTAGGTTACGGTTAGTTTTAGAGTTAGGGGTTAGGGTTAGTTTTAGGGTTAGGGTTAGGGTTAAGGTTAGGGTGAGGGGTTAGGGTTAGGGTTAAGTTTAGGGTTAGGGTTAAGTGTTAGGTTTAAGGTTTAGGGATAGGTTAGGGTAGGGGTTACGGGTTAGGGGTAGGGTTAGGATTAAGGGTTCATGTAAAGGTTAGGTTTAGGGTTAGGGTTAGAGGTTAGGTGTTAGGGTTAGTGTTAGTGTTAGTGTTAGGGTTAAAGTTAGTGGTTAAGGTTAGGGATAGGGGTTAGGGTAGGTTTTGGGTTAGTGTTAGGATTAGGGTTCGGTTTTAGGTTTATGGGTTAAGGGTTAGTGTTAGGATTAGGGTTAGGCTTAGGGTTAAGGGTTAGGTTATGTTTAGGGTTAGGGTTAATGGTCAGGTGTTCAGGTTAGGGTTAGGGTAAGGGGTTAAGGTTGGGGTTAGTGGTTAGGGTTAGGTCTTGTTTTAGGGGTAGGTTTAGGGGTTAGGGATTAGGGTTAAGGTTAGGGTTAGGGGTTAGGGCTAGTGTTAGGGGTTAGGGTTAGTGTTATGGTTTGGTACGTGTTAGGGTTACGGTTAGGATACGGGTTAGGGTACGGGTTAGTGTTAGAGTACTGGTTAGGGTTATGGTTAGGGTACGGGTTAGTGAATGGGTTAGGGTACGGGCTTAGGGTTAGGGTACGGGCTAGAGTACAGGTTAAAGGGTACGGGTTAGGGTTAAGGTACAGGTTAGTGTTAGGGTACCTGTTAGGTTAGGGTACGGGTTAGGGTTAGGGTACGGGTTAAAGTTAGGGTTAGTGTTCGTGTTCGTGTTAGGGTGAGGGGTTAGGGTTAGGGTTGGGTTAGGGTTACGGTTAGGGTTAGGGTTAGGGTTAAGGGTCAGGGTTAAGGGTTAGGGTTAGGATAGGTTTACTGTTAGTGGTTAGGGGTTAGGGGTTAGGGTTAGGGATTTGATTCGATTCGATTCTTTTCGATTCGATTCGATTCAATGCTCTCTATTTCGAATCGATTCGATTCTATTTTCAATTCGATTCTTACTGATTCAATTCTTTTCGATTCGATAGATTCTTTTCTATTAGATTCGATTCCATTATATTTGATTCGATTCAAATCTTTTTGATTCGATTCAATTCGAATCTTTTGATTCGATTAGTTTCGATTCTATTCTTTTCAGTTTGATTTGATTCAAATCTTTTTGATGCGATTCAATTCGATTCTTTACAATTCGTTTCGATTCTTTTCGATTCGACTCGATTTTTTCAATTCGATTCGATTCTTTTCGATTCGATTCAATTTTTTCGATTCGAGTCGATTACTTTTGATTCGATTCAATTCGATTCGAATCTTTCCTTTCGATTCGATTCTTTTCAATTCGATTCGATTTTTTTCGATTAGATTCGATTCTTTTCGATTTGATTCAATTCGATTCCAATCTTTTCAAATTGATTTTATTCTTTTCGATTCGATTCTTTTCGATTTGATTGGATTCTTTTCAATTTGATTCGATTCGATTCTTTTCGATTTGATTCGATTCAATTCTGTTCGATTCGATTTGATACTTTTCGATTTGATTTGTTTCAAGACTTTTCGATTCGATTCCTTTCGATTGATCGATTCTTTTCAATTGATTCGATTTGATTCAATTTTATTTTTTTTCGATTCTATTCGATTATTTTTGATTCAACTCGATTCGATGATTTGATTTGATTATTTTCAATTTGATTTGATTCGATTCTTTTCGATTAGTTTTGATTATTTTTGATTCAATTCGATTATTTTCGATTCTATTCGATTGCATTCAATTCGATTATTTTTGATTTGATTTGATTCTTTTCTGTTCGATTCAATTATTTTCTATTCGAATCGATTCGATTCTTTTCTATTTGATTCTTTTCGATTCGATTCGATTACTTTCGATTCGATTCAATTTCGATTCATTCGATTCGATTCGATGCAAATCGATTATTTTAGGTTCGATTCAATTGCATTCGATTCGATTCGATTATTTTCGATTCGATTTGATTTGATTTGATTCTTTTCGATTTGATTCGATTCTTTTCCATTCGAAACAATTCGATTCTTTTCGATGGATTATTTGCGATTCGATTTGATTATTTCGATTCGATTATTTTCTATTCAATTCGATTTGATTCGAATCGATTATTTTTGATTCAATTCGATTTGATTCTGTTCGATATTCTCAATTCGATTCGATTCAATTATTTTCTATTTGATTCGATTATTTTCGATTCCATTTGATTCGATTATTTTCAAATGAATTCGGTTCGATTCGATTCGATTATTTTTGATTCAATTCAGTTTTGATTCGATTATTTTAGATTCAATTCGGTTTGATTCGGATCGATTATTTTTGATTTGATTTGATTCGATTCGATTATTTTCGATTTGATTAGATTGGATTAGTTTAGATTATTTTCGATTCGATTCAATTCTTTTCAATTCAATTCGATTATTTTCATTTTTAATTCAATTCGATTATTTCCGATTCGATTCAATTTGATTATTTTCGATTAGATTAGATTCGATTCGATTCGCTTATTTTTGATTCGATTCAATTCAATTCTATTCTTTTCGATTCGATTCGAAACCTTTCAAGTCGATTCGATTATTTTCCATTTGAATCGATTCTTTTCTTTTCGATTCAATATTTATGATTCGAGACGACTTGATTCTTTTCGATTCAATTTTAGATTTGATTCAATATTTTAGATTCGATTCGATTATTTTCAATTTGATTTGATTATTTTTGATTCGATTCGATTCTTTTCAATTCAATTCGATTCGATTCGATTATTTCAATTCTCTTCTTTTCCATTATTTTCGATTCAATTCGATGTGAATCGATTATTTTTGAATCTATTCGTTTCAATTCGATTCGATTCAATTTGATTAGATTCGATTATTTTAGATTCGATTCGAATCGATTCCATTAATTTTTATTCGATTCGATAATTTTTTATTCAATTCGATTATTTTCGATTCGATTCGATGGATTCGATTCGTTTATTTTCGATTCTATTTGATTATTTTTGATTCGATTCGATTCTTTTCAATTTGATTCGATTCTTTTCGATTCGACTCGATTTTTTTCGATTCGATACGATTCTTTTCCATTCGATTCGATTCTTTTCGATTCGATTCATTCGAATAATCTAATCAAATCAAATTGAATCGAAAAGATTTGATTCGAATCGAATAGAAGAGAATCGAATCGAATCGAATTGAAAGAATCGAATCGAATCAAATCGAAAAGAATCGAATCGAATCAAATCAAAAAGAATCTAAACGAATTGAAAAAATCGAATCGAATTTAATACAATCGAAAGAATCGAATCGAAAGAATCGAATCAATCGACAAAAATTGAATCAAATTGAATTGAATCGAACATTATCGAATCAAATGACATCGAAAAGAAGCGAATCGAAAAGAATCGAATCCAATAGAAAAGAAATCGAATCGAATTGAATCAAATTGAAAGGAATCGAATCAACAAAAAGAATCGAAACCAATTGAAAAAAGATCGATTCGATTCGATTAATTTCAATTCAATTCGATTATTTTTGATTCAATTCCATTCGATTCGATTCTTTTTCTATTCGATTCGATTATTTTTGATTCTGTTCGATTCTTTTCGATTCGATTAATTTCGATTCGATTTGATTCGATTCTTTTTCAATTTGATTTGATTATTTTCTTTTTTTAATTTTTAAATTTATTTATGATAGTCACACAGAGAGAGAGAGAGGCAGAGGACACAGGCAGAGGGAGAAGCAGGCTCCATGCACCGGGAGCCCAACGTGGGATTCAATCCCAGATCTCCAGAATCCACGCCCTGGGCCAAAGGCAGGCTCTAAACTGCTGCGCCACCCAGGGATCCCCAATTTGATTATTTTCTACTCAATTCTATTCAATTCAATTATTTTTCGGTTCAATTCGGTTTGATTATTTTTTAATTGATTTGATTCTTTTCGATTCGATTCGATTATTTTCGATACGAATCAATTCGATTCTTTTCGAGTCTGTTATTTTATTTTTTTTTTATTTTTTTTTTAAAATTTTTATTTATTTATGATAGTCACAGAGGAGAGAGAGAGTGCAGAGACACAGGCAGAGGGAGAAGCAGGCTCCATGCACCGAGAGCCCAATGTGGGATTCGATCCCGGGTCTCCAGGATCACGCCCTGGGCCAAAGGCAGGCGCTAAACCGCTGCGCCACTCAGGGATCCCGAGTCTGTTATTTTAGATTCGATTTGATTTTTTGATTCGATTTGATTCTTTCGATTCGATTCTTTTCCATTCGATTCGATTCTTTTCGATTCGATTCGATTCGATTATATTTGATTCAATTCGATTGGCTTAGATTCGATTCGATTCGATGGGAATCGATTATTTTTGATTCAATTTGTTGGGATTCGATTCTTTTCGATTTGATTCGATTCTTTTTAATTTGACTCCATTTTTTCGATTCAATTAGATTCTTTTGGATTCGTAACGATTCTTTTCCATTCGATTCGATTCTTTTCGATTTGATTCGATTCGATTCTTTTCAATTCGATTCATTCAAATAATCGAATCAAATCAAATTGAATCGAAAAGATTGATTCGAATCGAATAGAAAAGAATCGAATCTAATTGAATCGAATCAAAAAGAATCAAATCGAATTGAATCTAATCGAAAAGAATCGAATTGAATCGAATCAAAAAGAATCTAAACGAATTGAAAAAAATGGAATCAAATCGAATAGAATCGAAAAGATCGAATCGAATCGAAAGAATCGAATCAAATCGACAAAAATCAAATCAAATTGAATTGAATCGAACAGAATTGAATCGAATGACATCGAAAAGAAGCGAATCGAAAAGAATCGAATCCAATAGAAAAGAACCGAATCGAATTGAATCAAATCGAAAGGAATCGAATAAAATCAAAAATAATCAAAACGAATTGAAAAATCGAATCGATTTGATTAATTTCGGTTCGATTCGATTATTTTTGATTCAATTCGTTTTGATTCGATTATTTTCTATTCGATTTGATTATTTTTGATTCGATTCGATTCTTTTCGATTCGATTAATTTCGATTCGATTTGATTCGATTCTTTTCAATTCGATTTGATTTTCTTTTTTTTTAATTTTTAAATTTAGTTTTCATAGTCACACAGAGAGAGAGAGAGGCAGAGACACAGACAGAGGGAGAAGCAGGCTCCATGCACCGGGAGCCCAACGTGGGATTCAATCCCAGATCTCCAGAATCACGCCCTGGGCCAAAGGCAGGCGCTAAACCGCTGCGCCACCCAGGGATCCCCGATTTGATTATTTTCTATTCAATTCTATTCGATTCGATTATTTTCAGTTCGATTCGATTGCATTTGATTCGATTATTTTCGATTCAATTCGGTTTGATTATTTTTGAATTGATTTGATTCTTTTCGATTTAAATCGATTCGATTCTTTTCGATTCCATTATTTATTTTTTTAAAACTAGATTAATTAATTATTTATTTATTTATGCTAGTCACAGAGAGAGAGAGGCAGAGACATAGGCAGAGGGAGAAGCAGGCTCTATGCACCGGGAGCCCGATGTGTGGATTCGATCCAGGGTCTCCAGGATTGCGCCCTGGGCCAAAGGCAGGCGCCAAACTGCTGCGCCACCCAGGGATCCCTGATTCCATTATTCTAGATTTGATTCGATTTTTTGATTCGATTCGATTATTTTTGATTCAATTCGATTGGATTATTTTCGATTCGGTTCTATTCGAACCGATTATTTTCGATTCAATTCGATTCGATGCGATTATTTTCCATTTGATTCGATTATTTTCGATTCGATTTGATTAATTTTGATTCGATACGATTATTTTCAATTCAATTCAATACAATTTGATTATTTCTTATTCTATTTGATTGGATTCGATTCGATTATTTTTGATTCGATTCCATTATTTTTTATTAGATTCAATTCTTTTCGATTCGATTCGATTATTTTCGATTTGATTCTATTCGATTATTTTCGATTCAATTCGGTTCGATTCGAATCGATTATTTTCGATTCAATTCAATTCGATTCGGTTCGATAATTTTCGATTTGATTCGATTATTTTGTATTCGATTCAATTCGATTCGAATCGAGTATTTCGATTCGATTATATTCGAATCAGTTTGGTTCGATTCGATTCGATTATTTTCGATTCAAATCAGTTCGATTCGATTATTTTAGATTCAATTCGGTTCGATTGGGTTTGATTATTTTCGATTTGATTCGATTCGATTCGATTATTTTCGATTCGATTCTATTGGATTCGTTTAGATTATTTCAATTCGATTCGATTCTTCAATTCGATTCGATTATTTTCGATTCACTTCATTTCTATTATTTCCGGTTCGATTGGATGCGAATCTTTTCGATTTGATTATTTTCGATTTGATTCTTTTCGATTCGATTCGATTCTTTTCAATTCGATTCGAATCCTTTCGATTCGGTTCGATTATTTTCGCTTCAAATCAATTCTTTTCGATTTGATTCTTTTCCTTTTTTAAATTTCTTTTACAGATTTTATTTAGTTATTCATAGAGACACAGCTAGAGAGAGAGAGGCAGAGGACACAGGCAGAGGGAGAAGCAGGCTCCATCCAGGGAGCCTGATGTGTGACTCAATCCCGGGTCTCCAGGATCACACCCTGGGCTGCAGGCAGCGCTAAACCGCTGCGCCACTGGGGCTGCCCTTATTCTATTTTTTTCGATTCGATTCAATAGTTTTGATTCGAATCGACTTGATTCTTTTTGATTTGATTATTTTAGATTCGATTCGGTTCGATTGTTTTCAATTTGATTCTATTCGATTCGATTTTTCTCAATTCTATTCTGTTCTTTTCGATTCAATTCGATTATATTCGATTCAATTCGATTGGTTTATATTCGATTCGATTCGATGGAATCGATTATTTTTTATTCGATTCGATTTGATTCAATTATTTTCAATCCAATTCTATTCGATTAGTTTCATTTCAATTCGATTCGATTCGATTTGATTATAATGAATTCTTTTCAATTCTATTTGAATACTTTTAATTCAATTCGATTCGATTATTTTTGATTCGATTCTATTTTTTTCGATTTGATTATTTTCGATTCAATTTGATTCGATTCGATTCGATTCGATTATTTTCAATTTGATTCTATTCGATTCGATTCAATTCTTTTCTATTCTATTCGTATCACCCTCGATTCTTTTCGATTCGATTATTTTAGATTCGATTCGATTATTTTCAATTTGATTTGATTATTTTGATTCGATTCGATTCTTTTCAATTCAATTCGATTCGATTCGATTATTTTCAATTCTCTTCTTTTCCATTATTTTCGATTCAATTCGATGTGAATCGATTATTTTTGAATCTATTCGTTTCAATTCGATTCGATTCAATTTGATTAGATTCGATTATTTAGATTCGATTCGAATCGATTCCATTAATTTTTATTCGATTCGATAATTTTTTATTCAATTCGATTATTTTCGATTCGATTCGATGGATTCGATTCGTTTATTTTCGATTCTATTTGATTATTTTTGATTCGATTCGATTCTTTTCAATTTGATTCGATTCTTTTCGATTCGACTCGATTTTTTTCGATTCGATACGATTCTTTTCCATTCGATTCGATTCTTTTCGATTCGATCTATTCGAATAATCTAATCAAATCAAATTGAATCGAAAAGATTTGATTCGAATCGAATAGAAGAGAATCGAATCGAATCGAATTGAAAGAATCGAATCGAATCAAATCGAAAAGAATCGAATCGAATCAAATCAAAAAGAATCTAAACGAATTGAAAAAATCGAATCGAATTTAATACAATCGAAAAGAATCGAATCGAAAGAATCGAATCAAATCGACAAAAATTGAATCAAATTGAATTGAATCGAACATTATCGAATCAAATGACATCGAAAAGAAGCGAATCGAAAAGAATCGAATCCAATAGAAAAGAATCGAATCGAATTGAATCAAATTGAAAGGAATCGAATCAACAAAAAGAATCGAAACCAATTGAAAAAGATCGATTCGATTCGATTAATTTCAATTCAATTCGATTATTTTTGATTCAATTCCATTCGATTCGATTCTTTTCTATTCGATTCGATTATTTTTGATTCTGTTCGATTCTTTTCGATTCGATTAATTTCGATTCGATTTGATTCGATTCTTTTCAATTTGATTTGATTATTTTCTTTTTTTAATTTTTAAATTTATTTATGATAGTCACACAGAGAGAGAGAGAGGCAGAGACACAGGCAGAGGGAGAAGCAGGCTCCATGCACCGGGAGCCCAACGTGGGATTCAATCCCAGATCTCCAGAATCACGCCCTGGGCCAAAGGCAGGCTCTAAACTGCTGCGCCACCCAGGGATCCCCAATTTGATTATTTTCTACTCAATTCTATTCAATTCAATTATTTTCGGTTCAATTCGGTTTGATTATTTTTTAATTGATTTGATTCTTTTCGATTCGATTCGATTATTTTCGATTCGAATCAATTCGATTCTTTTCGAGTCTGTTATTTTAGATTCGATTTGATTTTTTGATTCGATTTGATTCTTTTTCGATTCGATTCTTTTCCATTCGATTCGATTCTTTTCGATTCGATTCGATTCGATTATATTTGATTCAATTCGATTGGCTTAGATTCGATTCGATTCGATGGGAATCGATTATTTTTGATTCAATTTGATGGGATTCGATTCTTTTCGATTTGATTCGATTCTTTTTGATTTGACTCCATTTTTTTCGATTCAATTAGATTCTTTTGGATTCGTAACGATTCTTTTCCATTCGATTCGATTCTTTTCGATTTGATTCGATTCGATTCTTTTCAATTCGATTCATTCAAATAATCGAATCAAATCAAATTGAATCGAAAAGATTTGATTCGAATCGAATAGAAAAGAATCGAATCTAATTGAATCGAATCAAAAAGAATCAAATCGAATTGAATCTAATCGAAAAGAATCGAATTGAATCGAATCAAAAAGATCTAAACGAATTGAAAAAAATGGAATCAAATCGAATAGAATCGAAAAGAATCGAATCGAATCGAAAGAATCGAATCAAATCGACAAAAAATCAAATCAAATTGAATTGAATCGAACAGAATTGAATCGAATGACATCGAAAAGAAGCGAATCGAAAAGAATCGAATCCAATAGAAAAGAACCGAATCGAATTGAATCAAATCGAAAGGAATCGAATAAAATCAAAAATAATCAAAACGAATTGAAAAAATCGAATCGATTTGATTAATTTCGGTTCGATTCGATTATTTTTGATTCAATTCGTTTTGATTCGATTATTTTCTATTCGATTTGATTATTTTTGATTCGATTCGATTCTTTTCGATTCGATTAATTTCGATTCGATTTGATTCGATTCTTTTCAATTCGATTTGATTTTCTTTTTTTAATTTTTAAATTTAGTTTTCATAGTCACACAGAGAGAGAGAGAGGCAGAGACACAGACAGAGGGAGAAGCAGGCTCCATGCACCGGGAGCCCAACGTGGGATTCAATCCCAGATCTCCAGAATCACGCCCTGGGCCAAAGGCAGGCGCTAAAACCGCTGCGCCACCCAGGGATCCCCGATTTGATTATTTTCTATTCAATTCTATTCGATTCGATTATTTTCAGTTCGATTCGATTGCATTTGATTCGATTATTTTCGATTCAATTCGGTTTGATTATTTTTGAATTGATTTGATTCTTTTCGATTTAAATCGATTCGATTCTTTTCGATTCCATTATTTTATTTTTTTTAAACTAGATTAATTAATTATTTATTTATTTATGCTAGTCACAGAGAGAGAGAGGCAGAGACATAGGCAGAGGGAGAAGCAGGCTCTATGCACCGGGAGCCCGATGTGGGATTCGATCCAGGGTCTCCAGGATTGCGCCCTGGGCCAAAGGCAGGCGCCAAACTGCTGCGCCACCCAGGGATCCCTGATTCCATTATTCTAGATTTGATTCGATTTTTTGATTCGATTCGATTATTTTTGATTCAATTCGATTGGATTATTTTCGATTCG
Organism: Canis lupus familiaris; assembly: GCF_011100685.1. Classification (NCBI taxonomy): domain Eukaryota; kingdom Metazoa; phylum Chordata; class Mammalia; order Carnivora; family Canidae; genus Canis; species Canis lupus. The sequence continues at coordinate 84,788 of NW_023330459.1, read as the reverse complement.
GTTCTATTCGAACCGATTATTTTCGATTCAATTCGATTCGATGCGATTATTTTCCATTTGATTCGATTATTTTCGATTCGATTTGATTAATTTTGATTCGATACGATTATTTTCAATTCAATTCAATACAATTTGATTATTTCTTATTCTATTTGATTGGATTCGATTCGATTATTTTTGATTCGATTCCATTATTTTTTATTAGATTCAATTCTTTTCGATTCGATTCGATTATTTTCGATTTGATTCTATTCGATTATTTTCGATTCAATTCGGTTCGATTCGAATCGATTATTTTCGATTCAATTCAATTCGATTCGGTTCGATAATTTTCGATTTGATTCGATTATTTTGTATTCGATTCAATTCGATTCGAATCGAGTATTTTCGATTCGATTATATTCGAATCAGTTTGGTTCGATTCGATTCGATTATTTTCGATTCAAATCAGTTCGATTCGATTATTTTAGATTCAATTCGGTTCGATTGGGTTTGATTATTTTCGATTTGATTCGATTCGATTCGATTATTTTCGATTCGATTCTATTGGATTCGTTTAGATTATTTTCAATTCGATTCGATTCTTCAATTCGATTCGATTATTTTCGATTCACTTCATTTCTATTATTTCCGGTTCGATTGGATGCGAATCTTTTCGATTTGATTATTTTCGATTTGATTCTTTTCGATTCGATTCGATTCTTTTCAATTCGATTCGAATCCTTTCGATTCGGTTCGATTATTTTCGCTTCAAATCAATTCTTTTCGATTTGATTCTTTTCCTTTTTAAATTTCTTTTACAGATTTTATTTAGTTATTCATAGAGACACAGCTAGAGAGAGAGAGGCAGAGACACAGGCAGAGGGAGAAGCAGGCTCCATCCAGGGAGCCTGATGTGTGACTCAATCCCGGGTCTCCAGGATCACACCCTGGGCTGCAGGCAGCGCTAAACCGCTGCGCCACTGGGGCTGCCCTTTATTCTATTTTTTTCGATTCGATTCAATAGTTTTGATTCGAATCGACTTGATTCTTTTTGATTTGATTATTTTAGATTCGATTCGGTTCGATTGTTTTCAATTTGATTCTATTCGATTCGATTTTTCTCAATTCTATTCTGTTCTTTTCGATTCAATTCGATTATATTCGATTCAATTCGATTGGTTTATATTCGATTCGATTCGATGGGAATCGATTATTTTTTATTCGATTCGATTTGATTCAATTATTTTCAATCCAATTCTATTCGATTAGTTTCATTTCAATTCGATTCGATTCGATTTGATTATAATGAATTCTTTTCAATTCTATTTGAATACTTTTAATTCAATTCGATTCGATTATTTTTGATTCGATTCTATTTTTTCGATTTGATTATTTTCGATTCAATTTGATTCGATTCGATTCGATTCGATTATTTTCAATTTGATTCTATTCGATTCGATTCAATTCTTTTCTATTCTATTCGTATCACCTCGATTCTTTTCGATTCGATTATTTTAGATTCGATTCGATTATTTTCAATTTGATTTGATTATTTTTGATTCGATTCGATTCTTTTCAATTCAATTCGATTCGATTCGATTATTTTCAATTCTCTTCTTTTCCATTATTTTCGATTCAATTCGATGTGAATCGATTATTTTTGAATCTATTCGTTTCAATTCGATTCGATTCAATTTGATTAGATTCGATTATTTTAGATTCGATTCGAATCGATTCCATTAATTTTTATTCGATTCGATAATTTTTTATTCAATTCGATTATTTTCGATTCGATTCGATGGATTCGATTCGTTTATTTTCGATTCTATTTGATTATTTTTGATTCGATTCGATTCTTTTCAATTTGATTCGATTCTTTTCGATTCGACTCGATTTTTTTCGATTCGATACGATTCTTTTCCATTCGATTCGATTCTTTTCGATTCGATTCATTCGAATAATCTAATCAAATCAAATTGAATCGAAAAGATTTGATTCGAATCGAATAGAGAGAATCGAATCGAATCGAATTGAAAGAATCGAATCGAATCAAATCGAAAAGAATCGAATCGAATCAAATCAAAAAGAATCTAAACGAATTGAAAAAATCGAATCGAATTTAATACAATCGAAAAGAATCGAATCGAAAGAATCGAATCAAATCGACAAAAATTGAATCAAATTGAATTGAATCGAACATTATCGAATCAAATGACATCGAAAAGAAGCGAATCGAAAAGAATCGAATCCAATAGAAAAGAATCGAATCGAATTGAATCAAATTGAAAGGAATCGAATCAACAAAAAGAATCGAAACCAATTGAAAAAGATCGATTCGATTCGATTAATTTCAATTCAATTCGATTATTTTTGATTCAATTCCATTCGATTCGATTCTTTTCTATTCGATTCGATTATTTTTGATTCTGTTCGATTCTTTTCGATTCGATTAATTTCGATTCGATTTGATTCGATTCTTTTCAATTTGATTTGATTATTTCTTTTTTAATTTTTAAATTTATTTATGATAGTCACACAGAGAGAGAGAGAGGCAGAGACACAGGCAGAGGGAGAAGCAGGCTCCATGCACCGGGAGCCCAACGTGGGATTCAATCCCAGATCTCCAGAATCACGCCCTGGGCCAAAGGCAGGCTCTAAACTGCTGCGCCACCCAGGGATCCCCAATTTGATTATTTTCTACTCAATTCTATTCAATTCAATTATTTTCGGTTCAATTCGGTTTGATTATTTTTTAATTGATTTGATTCTTTTCGATTCGATTCGATTATTTTCGATTCGAATCAATTCGATTCTTTTCGAGTCTGTTATTTTAGATTCGATTTGATTTTTTGATTCGATTTGATTCTTTTCGATTCGATTCTTTTCCATTCGATTCGATTCTTTTCGATTCGATTCGATTCGATTATATTTGATTCAATTCGATTGGCTTAGATTCGATTCGATTCGATGGGAATCGATTATTTTTGATTCAATTTGATGGGATTCGATTCTTTTCGATTTGATTCGATTCTTTTTGATTTGACTCCATTTTTTTCGATTCAATTAGATTCTTTTGGATTCGTAACGATTCTTTTCCATTCGATTCGATTCTTTTCGATTTGATTCGATTCGATTCTTTTCAATTCGATTCATTCAAATAATCGAATCAAATCAAATTGAATCGAAAAGATTTGATTCGAATCGAATAGAAAAGAATCGAATCTAATTGAATCGAATCAAAAAGAATCAAATCGAATTGAATCTAATCGAAAAGAATCGAATTGAATCGAATCAAAAAGATCTAAACGAATTGAAAAAAATGGAATCAAATCGAATAGAATCGAAAAGAATCGAATCGAATCGAAAGAATCGAATCAAATCGACAAAAATCAAATCAAATTGAATTGAATCGAACAGAATTGAATCGAATGACATCGAAAAGAAGCGAATCGAAAAGAATCGAATCCAATAGAAAAGAACCGAATCGAATTGAATCAAATCGAAAGGAATCGAATAAAATCAAAAATAATCAAAACGAATTGAAAAATCGAATCGATTTGATTAATTTCGGTTCGATTCGATTATTTTTGATTCAATTCGTTTTGATTCGATTATTTTCTATTCGATTTGATTATTTTTGATTCGATTCGATTCTTTTCGATTCGATTAATTTCGATTCGATTTGATTCGATTCTTTTCAATTCGATTTGATTTTCTTTTTTTTAATTTTTAAATTTAGTTTTCATAGTCACACAGAGAGAGAGAGAGGCAGAGACACAGACAGAGGGAGAAGCAGGCTCCATGCACCGGGAGCCCAACGTGGGATTCAATCCCAGATCTCCAGAATCACGCCCTGGGCCAAAGGCAGGCGCTAAAACCGCTGCGCCACCCAGGGATCCCCGATTTGATTATTTTCTATTCAATTCTATTCGATTCGATTATTTTCAGTTCGATTCGATTGCATTTGATTCGATTATTTTCGATTCAATTCGGTTTGATTATTTTTGAATTGATTTGATTCTTTTCGATTTAAATCGATTCGATTCTTTTCGATTCCATTATTTTATTTTTTTTAAACTAGATTAATTAATTATTTATTTATTTATGCTAGTCACAGAGAGAGAGAGGCAGAGACATAGGCAGAGGGAGAAGCAGGCTCTATGCACCGGGAGCCCGATGTGGGATTCGATCCAGGGTCTCCAGGATTGCGCCCTGGGCCAAAGGCAGGCGCCAAACTGCTGCGCCACCCAGGGATCCCTGATTCCATTATTCTAGATTTGATTCGATTTTTTGATTCGATTCGATTATTTTTGATTCAATTCGATTGGATTATTTTCGATTCGGTTCTATTCGAACCGATTATTTTCGATTCAATTCGATTCGATGCGATTATTTTCCATTTGATTCGATTATTTTCGATTCGATTTGATTAATTTTGATTCGATACGATTATTTTCAATTCAATTCAATACAATTTGATTATTTCTTATTCTATTTGATTGGATTCGATTCGATTATTTTTGATTCGATTCCATTATTTTTTATTAGATTCAATTCTTTTCGATTCGATTCGATTATTTTCGATTTGATTCTATTCGATTATTTTCGATTCAATTCGGTTCGATTCGAATCGATTATTTTCGATTCAATTCAATTCGATTCGGTTCGATAATTTTCGATTTGATTCGATTATTTTGTATTCGATTCAATTCGATTCGAATCGAGTATTTTCGATTCGATTATATTCGAATCAGTTTGGTTCGATTCGATTCGATTATTTTCGATTCAAATCAGTTCGATTCGATTATTTTAGATTCAATTCGGTTCGATTGGGTTTGATTATTTTCGATTTGATTCGATTCGATTCGATTATTTTCGATTCGATTCTATTGGATTCGTTTAGATTATTTTCAATTCGATTCGATTCTTCAATTCGATTCGATTATTTTCGATTCACTTCATTTCTATTATTTCCGGTTCGATTGGATGCGAATCTTTTCGATTTGATTATTTTCGATTTGATTCTTTTCGATTCGATTCGATTCTTTTCAATTCGATTCGAATCCTTTCGATTCGGTTCGATTATTTTCGCTTCAAATCAATTCTTTTCGATTTGATTCTTTTCCTTTTTTAAATTTCTTTTACAGATTTTATTTAGTTATTCATAGAGACACAGCTAGAGAGAGAGAGGCAGAGACACAGGCAGAGGGAGAAGCAGGCTCCATCCAGGGAGCCTGATGTGTGACTCAATCCCGGGTCTCCAGGATCACACCCTGGGCTGCAGGCAGCGCTAAACCGCTGCGCCACTGGGGCTGCCCTTTATTCTATTTTTTTCGATTCGATTCAATAGTTTTGATTCGAATCGACTTGATTCTTTTTGATTTGATTATTTTAGATTCGATTCGGTTCGATTGTTTTCAATTTGATTCTATTCGATTCGATTTTTCTCAATTCTATTCTGTTCTTTTCGATTCAATTCGATTATATTCGATTCAATTCGATTGGTTTATATTCGATTCGATTCGATGGGAATCGATTATTTTTTATTCGATTCGATTTGATTCAATTATTTTCAATCCAATTCTATTCGATTAGTTTCATTTCAATTCGATTCGATTCGATTTGATTATAATGAATTCTTTTCAATTCTATTTGAATACTTTTAATTCAATTCGATTCGATTATTTTTGATTCGATTCTATTTTTTCGATTTGATTATTTTCGATTCAATTTGATTCGATTCGATTCGATTCGATTATTTTCAATTTGATTCTATTCGATTCGATTCAATTCTTTTCTATTCTATTCGTATCACCTCGATTCTTTTCGATTCGATTATTTTAGATTCGATTCGATTATTTTCAATTTGATTTGATTATTTTTGATTCGATTCGATTCTTTTCAATTCAATTCGATTCGATTCGATTATTTTCAATTCTCTTCTTTTCCATTATTTTCGATTCAATTCGATGTGAATCGATTATTTTTGAATCTATTCGTTTCAATTCGATTCGATTCAATTTGATTAGATTCGATTATTTTAGATTCGATTCGAATCGATTCCATTAATTTTTATTCGATTCGATAATTTTTTATTCAATTCGATTATTTTCGATTCGATTCGATGGATTCGATTCGTTTATTTTCGATTCTATTTGATTATTTTTGATTCGATTCGATTCTTTTCAATTTGATTCGATTCTTTTCGATTCGACTCGATTTTTTTCGATTCGATACGATTCTTTTCCATTCGATTCGATTCTTTTCGATTCGATTCATTCGAATAATCTAATCAAATCAAATTGAATCGAAAAGATTTGATTCGAATCGAATAGAAGAGAATCGAATCGAATCGAATTGAAAGAATCGAATCGAATCAAATCGAAAAGAATCGAATCGAATCAAATCAAAAAGAATCTAAACGAATTGAAAAAATCGAATCGAATTTAATACAATCGAAAAGAATCGAATCGAAAGAATCGAATCAAATCGACAAAAATTGAATCAAATTGAATTGAATCGAACATTATCGAATCAAATGACATCGAAAAGAAGCGAATCGAAAAGAATCGAATCCAATAGAAAAGAATCGAATCGAATTGAATCAAATTGAAAGGAATCGAATCAACAAAAAGAATCGAAACCAATTGAAAAAGATCGATTCGATTCGATTAATTTCAATTCAATTCGATTATTTTTGATTCAATTCCATTCGATTCGATTCTTTTCTATTCGATTCGATTATTTTTGATTCTGTTCGATTCTTTTCGATTCGATTAATTTCGATTCGATTTGATTCGATTCTTTTCAATTTGATTTGATTATTTTCTTTTTTTAATTTTTAAATTTATTTATGATAGTCACACAGAGAGAGAGAGAGGCAGAGACACAGGCAGAGGGAGAAGCAGGCTCCATGCACCGGGAGCCCAACGTGGGATTCAATCCCAGATCTCCAGAATCACGCCCTGGGCCAAAGGCAGGCTCTAAACTGCTGCGCCACCCAGGGATCCCCAATTTGATTATTTTCTACTCAATTCTATTCAATTCAATTATTTTCGGTTCAATTCGGTTTGATTATTTTTTAATTGATTTGATTCTTTTCGATTCGATTCGATTATTTTCGATTCGAATCAATTCGATTCTTTTCGAGTCTGTTATTTTAGATTCGATTTGATTTTTTGATTCGATTTGATTCTTTTCGATTCGATTCTTTTCCATTCGATTCGATTCTTTTCGATTCGATTCGATTCGATTATATTTGATTCAATTCGATTGGCTTAGATTCGATTCGATTCGATGGGAATCGATTATTTTTGATTCAATTTGATGGGATTCGATTCTTTTCGATTTGATTCGATTCTTTTTGATTTGACTCCATTTTTTTCGATTCAATTAGATTCTTTTGGATTCGTAACGATTCTTTTCCATTCGATTCGATTCTTTTCGATTTGATTCGATTCGATTCTTTTCAATTCGATTCATTCAAATAATCGAATCAAATCAAATTGAATCGAAAAGATTTGATTCGAATCGAATAGAAAAGAATCGAATCTAATTGAATCGAATCAAAAAGAATCAAATCGAATTGAATCTAATCGAAAAGAATCGAATTGAATCGAATCAAAAAGATCTAAACGAATTGAAAAAAATGGAATCAAATCGAATAGAATCGAAAAGAATCGAATCGAATCGAAAGAATCGAATCAAATCGACAAAAATCAAATCAAATTGAATTGAATCGAACAGAATTGAATCGAATGACATCGAAAAGAAGCGAATCGAAAAGAATCGAATCCAATAGAAAAGAACCGAATCGAATTGAATCAAATCGAAAGGAATCGAATAAAATCAAAAATAATCAAAACGAATTGAAAAATCGAATCGATTTGATTAATTTCGGTTCGATTCGATTATTTTTGATTCAATTCGTTTTGATTCGATTATTTTCTATTCGATTTGATTATTTTTGATTCGATTCGATTCTTTTCGATTCGATTAATTTCGATTCGATTTGATTCGATTCTTTTCAATTCGATTTGATTTTCTTTTTTTTAATTTTTAAATTTAGTTTTCATAGTCACACAGAGAGAGAGAGAGGCAGAGACACAGACAGAGGGAGAAGCAGGCTCCATGCACCGGGAGCCCAACGTGGGATTCAATCCCAGATCTCCAGAATCACGCCCTGGGCCAAAGGCAGGCGCTAAACCGCTGCGCCACCCAGGGATCCCCGATTTGATTATTTTCTATTCAATTCTATTCGATTCGATTATTTTCAGTTCGATTCGATTGCATTTGATTCGATTATTTTCGATTCAATTCGGTTTGATTATTTTTGAATTGATTTGATTCTTTTCGATTTAAATCGATTCGATTCTTTTCGATTCCATTATTTTATTTTTTTTAAACTAGATTAATTAATTATTTATTTATTTATGCTAGTCACAGAGAGAGAGAGGCAGAGACATAGGCAGAGGGAGAAGCAGGCTCTATGCACCGGGAGCCCGATGTGGGATTCGATCCAGGGTCTCCAGGATTGCGCCCTGGGCCAAAGGCAGGCGCCAAACTGCTGCGCCACCCAGGGATCCCTGATTCCATTATTCTAGATTTGATTCGATTTTTTGATTCGATTCGATTATTTTTGATTCAATTCGATTGGATTATTTTCGATTCGGTTCTATTCGAACCGATTATTTTCGATTCAATTCGATTCGATGCGATTATTTTCCATTTGATTCGATTATTTTCGATTCGATTTGATTAATTTTGATTCGATACGATTATTTTCAATTCAATTCAATACAATTTGATTATTTCTTATTCTATTTGATTGGATTCGATTCGATTATTTTTGATTCGATTCCATTATTTTTTATTAGATTCAATTCTTTTCGATTCGATTCGATTATTTTCGATTTGATTCTATTCGATTATTTTCGATTCAATTCGGTTCGATTCGAATCGATTATTTTCGATTCAATTCAATTCGATTCGGTTCGATAATTTTCGATTTGATTCGATTATTTTGTATTCGATTCAATTCGATTCGAATCGAGTATTTTCGATTCGATTATATTCGAATCAGTTTGGTTCGATTCGATTCGATTATTTTCGATTCAAATCAGTTCGATTCGATTATTTTAGATTCAATTCGGTTCGATTGGGTTTGATTATTTTCGATTTGATTCGATTCGATTCGATTATTTTCGATTCGATTCTATTGGATTCGTTTAGATTATTTTCAATTCGATTCGATTCTTCAATTCGATTCGATTATTTTCGATTCACTTCATTTCTATTATTTCCGGTTCGATTGGATGCGAATCTTTTCGATTTGATTATTTTCGATTTGATTCTTTTCGATTCGATTCGATTCTTTTCAATTCGATTCGAATCCTTTCGATTCGGTTCGATTATTTTCGCTTCAAATCAATTCTTTTCGATTTGATTCTTTTCCTTTTTTAAATTTCTTTTACAGATTTTATTTAGTTATTCATAGAGACACAGCTAGAGAGAGAGAGGCAGAGACACAGGCAGAGGGAGAAGCAGGCTCCATCCAGGGAGCCTGATGTGTGACTCAATCCCGGGTCTCCAGGATCACACCCTGGGCTGCAGGCAGCGCTAAACCGCTGCGCCACTGGGGCTGCCCTTTATTCTATTTTTTTCGATTCGATTCAATAGTTTTGATTCGAATCGACTTGATTCTTTTTGATTTGATTATTTTAGATTCGATTCGGTTCGATTGTTTTCAATTTGATTCTATTCGATTCGATTTTTCTCAATTCTATTCTGTTCTTTTCGATTCAATTCGATTATATTCGATTCAATTCGATTGGTTTATATTCGATTCGATTCGATGGGAATCGATTATTTTTTATTCGATTCGATTTGATTCAATTATTTTCAATCCAATTCTATTCGATTAGTTTCATTTCAATTCGATTCGATTCGATTTGATTATAATGAATTCTTTTCAATTCTATTTGAATACTTTTAATTCAATTCGATTCGATTATTTTTGATTCGATTCTATTTTTTCGATTTGATTATTTTCGATTCAATTTGATTCGATTCGATTCGATTCGATTATTTTCAATTTGATTCTATTCGATTCGATTCAATTCTTTTCTATTCTATTCGTATCACCTCGATTCTTTTCGATTCGATTATTTTAGATTCGATTCGATTATTTTCAATTTGATTTGATTATTTTTGATTCGATTCGATTCTTTTCAATTCAATTCGATTCGATTCGATTATTTTCAATTCTCTTCTTTTCCATTATTTTCGATTCAATTCGATGTGAATCGATTATTTTTGAATCTATTCGTTTCAATTCGATTCGATTCAATTTGATTAGATTCGATTATTTTAGATTCGATTCGAATCGATTCCATTAATTTTTATTCGATTCGATAATTTTTTATTCAATTCGATTATTTTCGATTCGATTCGATGGATTCGATTCGTTTATTTTCGATTCTATTTGATTATTTTTGATTCGATTCGATTCTTTTCAATTTGATTCGATTCTTTTCGATTCGACTCGATTTTTTTCGATTCGATACGATTCTTTTCCATTCGATTCGATTCTTTTCGATTCGATTCATTCGAATAATCTAATCAAATCAAATTGAATCGAAAAGATTTGATTCGAATCGAATAGAAGAGAATCGAATCGAATCGAATTGAAAGAATCGAATCGAATCAAATCGAAAAGAATCGAATCGAATCAAATCAAAAAGAATCTAAACGAATTGAAAAAATCGAATCGAATTTAATACAATCGAAAAGAATCGAATCGAAAGAATCGAATCAAATCGACAAAAATTGAATCAAATTGAATTGAATCGAACATTATCGAATCAAATGACATCGAAAAGAAGCGAATCGAAAAGAATCGAATCCAATAGAAAAGAATCGAATCGAATTGAATCAAATTGAAAGGAATCGAATCAACAAAAAGAATCGAAACCAATTGAAAAAGATCGATTCGATTCGATTAATTTCAATTCAATTCGATTATTTTTGATTCAATTCCATTCGATTCGATTCTTTTCTATTCGATTCGATTATTTTTGATTCTGTTCGATTCTTTTCGATTCGATTAATTTCGATTCGATTTGATTCGATTCTTTTCAATTTGATTTGATTATTTTCTTTTTTTAATTTTTAAATTTATTTATGATAGTCACACAGAGAGAGAGAGAGGCAGAGACACAGGCAGAGGGAGAAGCAGGCTCCATGCACCGGGAGCCCAACGTGGGATTCAATCCCAGATCTCCAGAATCACGCCCTGGGCCAAAGGCAGGCTCTAAACTGCTGCGCCACCCAGGGATCCCCAATTTGATTATTTTCTACTCAATTCTATTCAATTCAATTATTTTCGGTTCAATTCGGTTTGATTATTTTTTAATTGATTTGATTCTTTTCGATTCGATTCGATTATTTTCGATTCGAATCAATTCGATTCTTTTCGAGTCTGTTATTTTAGATTCGATTTGATTTTTTGATTCGATTTGATTCTTTTCGATTCGATTCTTTTCCATTCGATTCGATTCTTTTCGATTCGATTCGATTCGATTATATTTGATTCAATTCGATTGGCTTAGATTCGATTCGATTCGATGGGAATCGATTATTTTTGATTCAATTTGATGGGATTCGATTCTTTTCGATTTGATTCGATTCTTTTTGATTTGACTCCATTTTTTTCGATTCAATTAGATTCTTTTGGATTCGTAACGATTCTTTTCCATTCGATTCGATTCTTTTCGATTTGATTCGATTCGATTCTTTTCAATTCGATTCATTCAAATAATCGAATCAAATCAAATTGAATCGAAAAGATTTGATTCGAATCGAATAGAAAAGAATCGAATCTAATTGAATCGAATCAAAAAGAATCAAATCGAATTGAATCTAATCGAAAAGAATCGAATTGAATCGAATCAAAAAGATCTAAACGAATTGAAAAAAATGGAATCAAATCGAATAGAATCGAAAAGAATCGAATCGAATCGAAAGAATCGAATCAAATCGACAAAAATCAAATCAAATTGAATTGAATCGAACAGAATTGAATCGAATGACATCGAAAAGAAGCGAATCGAAAAGAATCGAATCCAATAGAAAAGAACCGAATCGAATTGAATCAAATCGAAAGGAATCGAATAAAATCAAAAATAATCAAAACGAATTGAAAAATCGAATCGATTTGATTAATTTCGGTTCGATTCGATTATTTTTGATTCAATTCGTTTTGATTCGATTATTTTCTATTCGATTTGATTATTTTTGATTCGATTCGATTCTTTTCGATTCGATTAATTTCGATTCGATTTGATTCGATTCTTTTCAATTCGATTTGATTTTCTTTTTTTTAATTTTTAAATTTAGTTTTCATAGTCACACAGAGAGAGAGAGAGGCAGAGACACAGACAGAGGGAGAAGCAGGCTCCATGCACCGGGAGCCCAACGTGGGATTCAATCCCAGATCTCCAGAATCACGCCCTGGGCCAAAGGCAGGCGCTAAACCGCTGCGCCACCCAGGGATCCCCGATTTGATTATTTTCTATTCAATTCTATTCGATTCGATTATTTTCAGTTCGATTCGATTGCATTTGATTCGATTATTTTCGATTCAATTCGGTTTGATTATTTTTGAATTGATTTGATTCTTTTCGATTTAAATCGATTCGATTCTTTTCGATTCCATTATTTTATTTTTTTTAAACTAGATTAATTAATTATTTATTTATTTATGCTAGTCACAGAGAGAGAGAGGCAGAGACATAGGCAGAGGGAGAAGCAGGCTCTATGCACCGGGAGCCCGATGTGGGATTCGATCCAGGGTCTCCAGGATTGCGCCCTGGGCCAAAGGCAGGCGCCAAACTGCTGCGCCACCCAGGGATCCCTGATTCCATTATTCTAGATTTGATTCGATTTTTTGATTCGATTCGATTATTTTTGATTCAATTCGATTGGATTATTTTCGATTCGGTTCTATTCGAACCGATTATTTTCGATTCAATTCGATTCGATGCGATTATTTTCCATTTGATTCGATTATTTTCGATTCGATTTGATTAATTTTGATTCGATACGATTATTTTCAATTCAATTCAATACAATTTGATTATTTCTTATTCTATTTGATTGGATTCGATTCGATTATTTTTGATTCGATTCCATTATTTTTTATTAGATTCAATTCTTTTCGATTCGATTCGATTATTTTCGATTTGATTCTATTCGATTATTTTCGATTCAATTCGGTTCGATTCGAATCGATTATTTTCGATTCAATTCAATTCGATTCGGTTCGATAATTTTCGATTTGATTCGATTATTTTGTATTCGATTCAATTCGATTCGAATCGAGTATTTTCGATTCGATTATATTCGAATCAGTTTGGTTCGATTCGATTCGATTATTTTCGATTCAAATCAGTTCGATTCGATTATTTTAGATTCAATTCGGTTCGATTGGGTTTGATTATTTTCGATTTGATTCGATTCGATTCGATTATTTTCGATTCGATTCTATTGGATTCGTTTAGATTATTTTCAATTCGATTCGATTCTTCAATTCGATTCGATTATTTTCGATTCACTTCATTTCTATTATTTCCGGTTCGATTGGATGCGAATCTTTTCGATTTGATTATTTTCGATTTGATTCTTTTCGATTCGATTCGATTCTTTTCAATTCGATTCGAATCCTTTCGATTCGGTTCGATTATTTTCGCTTCAAATCAATTCTTTTCGATTTGATTCTTTTCCTTTTTTAAATTTCTTTTACAGATTTTATTTAGTTATTCATAGAGACACAGCTAGAGAGAGAGAGGCAGAGACACAGGCAGAGGGAGAAGCAGGCTCCATCCAGGGAGCCTGATGTGTGACTCAATCCCGGGTCTCCAGGATCACACCCTGGGCTGCAGGCAGCGCTAAACCGCTGCGCCACTGGGGCTGCCCTTTATTCTATTTTTTTCGATTCGATTCAATAGTTTTGATTCGAATCGACTTGATTCTTTTTGATTTGATTATTTTAGATTCGATTCGGTTCGATTGTTTTCAATTTGATTCTATTCGATTCGATTTTTCTCAATTCTATTCTGTTCTTTTCGATTCAATTCGATTATATTCGATTCAATTCGATTGGTTTATATTCGATTCGATTCGATGGGAATCGATTATTTTTTATTCGATTCGATTTGATTCAATTATTTTCAATCCAATTCTATTCGATTAGTTTCATTTCAATTCGATTCGATTCGATTTGATTATAATGAATTCTTTTCAATTCTATTTGAATACTTTTAATTCAATTCGATTCGATTATTTTTGATTCGATTCTATTTTTTCGATTTGATTATTTTCGATTCAATTTGATTCGATTCGATTCGATTCGATTATTTTCAATTTGATTCTATTCGATTCGATTCAATTCTTTTCTATTCTATTCGTATCACCTCGATTCTTTTCGATTCGATTATTTTAGATTCGATTCGATTATTTTCAATTTGATTTGATTATTTTTGATTCGATTCGATTCTTTTCAATTCAATTCGATTCGATTCGATTATTTTCAATTCTCTTCTTTTCCATTATTTTCGATTCAATTCGATGTGAATCGATTATTTTTGAATCTATTCGTTTCAATTCGATTCGATTCAATTTGATTAGATTCGATTATTTTAGATTCGATTCGAATCGATTCCATTAATTTTTATTCGATTCGATAATTTTTTATTCAATTCGATTATTTTCGATTCGATTCGATGGATTCGATTCGTTTATTTTCGATTCTATTTGATTATTTTTGATTCGATTCGATTCTTTTCAATTTGATTCGATTCTTTTCGATTCGACTCGATTTTTTTCGATTCGATACGATTCTTTTCCATTCGATTCGATTCTTTTCGATTCGATTCATTCGAATAATCTAATCAAATCAAATTGAATCGAAAAGATTTGATTCGAATCGAATAGAAGAGAATCGAATCGAATCGAATTGAAAGAATCGAATCGAATCAAATCGAAAAGAATCGAATCGAATCAAATCAAAAAGAATCTAAACGAATTGAAAAAATCGAATCGAATTTAATACAATCGAAAAGAATCGAATCGAAAGAATCGAATCAAATCGACAAAAATTGAATCAAATTGAATTGAATCGAACATTATCGAATCAAATGACATCGAAAAGAAGCGAATCGAAAAGAATCGAATCCAATAGAAAAGAATCGAATCGAATTGAATCAAATTGAAAGGAATCGAATCAACAAAAAGAATCGAAACCAATTGAAAAAGATCGATTCGATTCGATTAATTTCAATTCAATTCGATTATTTTTGATTCAATTCCATTCGATTCGATTCTTTTCTATTCGATTCGATTATTTTTGATTCTGTTCGATTCTTTTCGATTCGATTAATTTCGATTCGATTTGATTCGATTCTTTTCAATTTGATTTGATTATTTTCTTTTTTTAATTTTTAAATTTATTTATGATAGTCACACAGAGAGAGAGAGAGGCAGAGACACAGGCAGAGGGAGAAGCAGGCTCCATGCACCGGGAGCCCAACGTGGGATTCAATCCCAGATCTCCAGAATCACGCCCTGGGCCAAAGGCAGGCTCTAAACTGCTGCGCCACCCAGGGATCCCCAATTTGATTATTTTCTACTCAATTCTATTCAATTCAATTATTTTCGGTTCAATTCGGTTTGATTATTTTTTAATTGATTTGATTCTTTTCGATTCGATTCGATTATTTTCGATTCGAATCAATTCGATTCTTTTCGAGTCTGTTATTTTAGATTCGATTTGATTTTTTGATTCGATTTGATTCTTTTCGATTCGATTCTTTTCCATTCGATTCGATTCTTTTCGATTCGATTCGATTCGATTATATTTGATTCAATTCGATTGGCTTAGATTCGATTCGATTCGATGGGAATCGATTATTTTTGATTCAATTTGATGGGATTCGATTCTTTTCGATTTGATTCGATTCTTTTTGATTTGACTCCATTTTTTTCGATTCAATTAGATTCTTTTGGATTCGTAACGATTCTTTTCCATTCGATTCGATTCTTTTCGATTTGATTCGATTCGATTCTTTTCAATTCGATTCATTCAAATAATCGAATCAAATCAAATTGAATCGAAAAGATTTGATTCGAATCGAATAGAAAAGAATCGAATCTAATTGAATCGAATCAAAAAGAATCAAATCGAATTGAATCTAATCGAAAAGAATCGAATTGAATCGAATCAAAAAGATCTAAACGAATTGAAAAAAATGGAATCAAATCGAATAGAATCGAAAAGAATCGAATCGAATCGAAAGAATCGAATCAAATCGACAAAAATCAAATCAAATTGAATTGAATCGAACAGAATTGAATCGAATGACATCGAAAAGAAGCGAATCGAAAAGAATCGAATCCAATAGAAAAGAACCGAATCGAATTGAATCAAATCGAAAGGAATCGAATAAAATCAAAAATAATCAAAACGAATTGAAAAATCGAATCGATTTGATTAATTTCGGTTCGATTCGATTATTTTTGATTCAATTCGTTTTGATTCGATTATTTTCTATTCGATTTGATTATTTTTGATTCGATTCGATTCTTTTCGATTCGATTAATTTCGATTCGATTTGATTCGATTCTTTTCAATTCGATTTGATTTTCTTTTTTTTAATTTTTAAATTTAGTTTTCATAGTCACACAGAGAGAGAGAGAGGCAGAGACACAGACAGAGGGAGAAGCAGGCTCCATGCACCGGGAGCCCAACGTGGGATTCAATCCCAGATCTCCAGAATCACGCCCTGGGCCAAAGGCAGGCGCTAAACCGCTGCGCCACCCAGGGATCCCCGATTTGATTATTTTCTATTCAATTCTATTCGATTCGATTATTTTCAGTTCGATTCGATTGCATTTGATTCGATTATTTTCGATTCAATTCGGTTTGATTATTTTTGAATTGATTTGATTCTTTTCGATTTAAATCGATTCGATTCTTTTCGATTCCATTATTTTATTTTTTTTAAACTAGATTAATTAATTATTTATTTATTTATGCTAGTCACAGAGAGAGAGAGGCAGAGACATAGGCAGAGGGAGAAGCAGGCTCTATGCACCGGGAGCCCGATGTGGGATTCGATCCAGGGTCTCCAGGATTGCGCCCTGGGCCAAAGGCAGGCGCCAAACTGCTGCGCCACCCAGGGATCCCTGATTCCATTATTCTAGATTTGATTCGATTTTTTGATTCGATTCGATTATTTTTGATTCAATTCGATTGGATTATTTTCGATTCGGTTCTATTCGAACCGATTATTTTCGATTCAATTCGATTCGATGCGATTATTTTCCATTTGATTCGATTATTTTCGATTCGATTTGATTAATTTTGATTCGATACGATTATTTTCAATTCAATTCAATACAATTTGATTATTTCTTATTCTATTTGATTGGATTCGATTCGATTATTTTTGATTCGATTCCATTATTTTTTATTAGATTCAATTCTTTTCGATTCGATTCGATTATTTTCGATTTGATTCTATTCGATTATTTTCGATTCAATTCGGTTCGATTCGAATCGATTATTTTCGATTCAATTCAATTCGATTCGGTTCGATAATTTTCGATTTGATTCGATTATTTTGTATTCGATTCAATTCGATTCGAATCGAGTATTTTCGATTCGATTATATTCGAATCAGTTTGGTTCGATTCGATTCGATTATTTTCGATTCAAATCAGTTCGATTCGATTATTTTAGATTCAATTCGGTTCGATTGGGTTTGATTATTTTCGATTTGATTCGATTCGATTCGATTATTTTCGATTCGATTCTATTGGATTCGTTTAGATTATTTTCAATTCGATTCGATTCTTCAATTCGATTCGATTATTTTCGATTCACTTCATTTCTATTATTTCCGGTTCGATTGGATGCGAATCTTTTCGATTTGATTATTTTCGATTTGATTCTTTTCGATTCGATTCGATTCTTTTCAATTCGATTCGAATCCTTTCGATTCGGTTCGATTATTTTCGCTTCAAATCAATTCTTTTCGATTTGATTCTTTTCCTTTTTTAAATTTCTTTTACAGATTTTATTTAGTTATTCATAGAGACACAGCTAGAGAGAGAGAGGCAGAGACACAGGCAGAGGGAGAAGCAGGCTCCATCCAGGGAGCCTGATGTGTGACTCAATCCCGGGTCTCCAGGATCACACCCTGGGCTGCAGGCAGCGCTAAACCGCTGCGCCACTGGGGCTGCCCTTTATTCTATTTTTTTCGATTCGATTCAATAGTTTTGATTCGAATCGACTTGATTCTTTTTGATTTGATTATTTTAGATTCGATTCGGTTCGATTGTTTTCAATTTGATTCTATTCGATTCGATTTTTCTCAATTCTATTCTGTTCTTTTCGATTCAATTCGATTATATTCGATTCAATTCGATTGGTTTATATTCGATTCGATTCGATGGGAATCGATTATTTTTTATTCGATTCGATTTGATTCAATTATTTTCAATCCAATTCTATTCGATTAGTTTCATTTCAATTCGATTCGATTCGATTTGATTATAATGAATTCTTTTCAATTCTATTTGAATACTTTTAATTCAATTCGATTCGATTATTTTTGATTCGATTCTATTTTTTCGATTTGATTATTTTCGATTCAATTTGATTCGATTCGATTCGATTCGATTATTTTCAATTTGATTCTATTCGATTCGATTCAATTCTTTTCTATTCTATTCGTATCACCTCGATTCTTTTCGATTCGATTATTTTAGATTCGATTCGATTATTTTCAATTTGATTTGATTATTTTTGATTCGATTCGATTCTTTTCAATTCAATTCGATTCGATTCGATTATTTTCAATTCTCTTCTTTTCCATTATTTTCGATTCAATTCGATGTGAATCGATTATTTTTGAATCTATTCGTTTCAATTCGATTCGATTCAATTTGATTAGATTCGATTATTTTAGATTCGATTCGAATCGATTCCATTAATTTTTATTCGATTCGATAATTTTTTATTCAATTCGATTATTTTCGATTCGATTCGATGGATTCGATTCGTTTATTTTCGATTCTATTTGATTATTTTTGATTCGATTCGATTCTTTTCAATTTGATTCGATTCTTTTCGATTCGACTCGATTTTTTTTCGATTCGATACGATTCTTTTCCATTCGATTCGATTCTTTTCGATTCGATTCATTCGAATAATCTAATCAAATCAAATTGAATCGAAAAGATTTGATTCGAATCGAATAGAAGAGAATCGAATCGAATCGAATTGAAAGAATCGAATCGAATCAAATCGAAAAGAATCGAATCGAATCAAATCAAAAAGAATCTAAACGAATTGAAAAAATCGAATCGAATTTAATACAATCGAAAAGAATCGAATCGAAAGAATCGAATCAAATCGACAAAAATTGAATCAAATTGAATTGAATCGAACATTATCGAATCAAATGACATCGAAAAGAAGCGAATCGAAAAGAATCGAATCCAATAGAAAAGAATCGAATCGAATTGAATCAAATTGAAAGGAATCGAATCAACAAAAAGAATCGAAACCAATTGAAAAAGATCGATTCGATTCGATTAATTTCAATTCAATTCGATTATTTTTGATTCAATTCCATTCGATTCGATTCTTTTCTATTCGATTCGATTATTTTTGATTCTGTTCGATTCTTTTCGATTCGATTAATTTCGATTCGATTTGATTCGATTCTTTTCAATTTGATTTGATTATTTTCTTTTTTTAATTTTTAAATTTATTTATGATAGTCACACAGAGAGAGAGAGAGGCAGAGACACAGGCAGAGGGAGAAGCAGGCTCCATGCACCGGGAGCCCAACGTGGGATTCAATCCCAGATCTCCAGAATCACGCCCTGGGCCAAAGGCAGGCTCTAAACTGCTGCGCCACCCAGGGATCCCCAATTTGATTATTTTCTACTCAATTCTATTCAATTCAATTATTTTCGGTTCAATTCGGTTTGATTATTTTTTAATTGATTTGATTCTTTTCGATTCGATTCGATTATTTTCGATTCGAATCAATTCGATTCTTTTCGAGTCTGTTATTTTAGATTCGATTTGATTTTTTGATTCGATTTGATTCTTTTCGATTCGATTCTTTTCCATTCGATTCGATTCTTTTCGATTCGATTCGATTCGATTATATTTGATTCAATTCGATTGGCTTAGATTCGATTCGATTCGATGGGAATCGATTATTTTTGATTCAATTTGATGGGATTCGATTCTTTTCGATTTGATTCGATTCTTTTTGATTTGACTCCATTTTTTTCGATTCAATTAGATTCTTTTGGATTCGTAACGATTCTTTTCCATTCGATTCGATTCTTTTCGATTTGATTCGATTCGATTCTTTTCAATTCGATTCATTCAAATAATCGAATCAAATCAAATTGAATCGAAAAGATTTGATTCGAATCGAATAGAAAAGAATCGAATCTAATTGAATCGAATCAAAAAGAATCAAATCGAATTGAATCTAATCGAAAAGAATCGAATTGAATCGAATCAAAAAGATCTAAACGAATTGAAAAAAATGGAATCAAATCGAATAGAATCGAAAAGAATCGAATCGAATCGAAAGAATCGAATCAAATCGACAAAAATCAAATCAAATTGAATTGAATCGAACAGAATTGAATCGAATGACATCGAAAAGAAGCGAATCGAAAAGAATCGAATCCAATAGAAAAGAACCGAATCGAATTGAATCAAATCGAAAGGAATCGAATAAAATCAAAAATAATCAAAACGAATTGAAAAATCGAATCGATTTGATTAATTTCGGTTCGATTCGATTATTTTTGATTCAATTCGTTTTGATTCGATTATTTTCTATTCGATTTGATTATTTTTGATTCGATTCGATTCTTTTCGATTCGATTAATTTCGATTCGATTTGATTCGATTCTTTTCAATTCGATTTGATTTTCTTTTTTTTAATTTTTAAATTTAGTTTTCATAGTCACACAGAGAGAGAGAGAGGCAGAGACACAGACAGAGGGAGAAGCAGGCTCCATGCACCGGGAGCCCAACGTGGGATTCAATCCCAGATCTCCAGAATCACGCCCTGGGCCAAAGGCAGGCGCTAAACCGCTGCGCCACCCAGGGATCCCCGATTTGATTATTTTCTATTCAATTCTATTCGATTCGATTATTTTCAGTTCGATTCGATTGCATTTGATTCGATTATTTTCGATTCAATTCGGTTTGATTATTTTTGAATTGATTTGATTCTTTTCGATTTAAATCGATTCGATTCTTTTCGATTCCATTATTTTATTTTTTTTTAAACTAGATTAATTAATTATTTATTTATTTATGCTAGTCACAGAGAGAGAGAGGCAGAGACATAGGCAGAGGGAGAAGCAGGCTCTATGCACCGGGAGCCCGATGTGGGATTCGATCCAGGGTCTCCAGGATTGCGCCCTGGGCCAAAGGCAGGCGCCAAACTGCTGCGCCACCCAGGGATCCCTGATTCCATTATTCTAGATTTGATTCGATTTTTTGATTCGATTCGATTATTTTTGATTCAATTCGATTGGATTATTTTCGATTCGGTTCTATTCGAACCGATTATTTTCGATTCAATTCGATTCGATGCGATTATTTTCCATTTGATTCGATTATTTTCGATTCGATTTGATTAATTTTGATTCGATACGATTATTTTCAATTCAATTCAATACAATTTGATTATTTCTTATTCTATTTGATTGGATTCGATTCGATTATTTTTGATTCGATTCCATTATTTTTTATTAGATTCAATTCTTTTCGATTCGATTCGATTATTTTCGATTTGATTCTATTCGATTATTTTCGATTCAATTCGGTTCGATTCGAATCGATTATTTTCGATTCAATTCAATTCGATTCGGTTCGATAATTTTCGATTTGATTCGATTATTTTGTATTCGATTCAATTCGATTCGAATCGAGTATTTTCGATTCGATTATATTCGAATCAGTTTGGTTCGATTCGATTCGATTATTTTCGATTCAAATCAGTTCGATTCGATTATTTTAGATTCAATTCGGTTCGATTGGGTTTGATTATTTTCGATTTGATTCGATTCGATTCGATTATTTTCGATTCGATTCTATTGGATTCGTTTAGATTATTTTCAATTCGATTCGATTCTTCAATTCGATTCGATTATTTTCGATTCACTTCATTTCTATTATTTCCGGTTCGATTGGATGCGAATCTTTTCGATTTGATTATTTTCGATTTGATTCTTTTCGATTCGATTCGATTCTTTTCAATTCGATTCGAATCCTTTCGATTCGGTTCGATTATTTTCGCTTCAAATCAATTCTTTTCGATTTGATTCTTTTCCTTTTTTAAATTTCTTTTACAGATTTTATTTAGTTATTCATAGAGACACAGCTAGAGAGAGAGAGGCAGAGACACAGGCAGAGGGAGAAGCAGGCTCCATCCAGGGAGCCTGATGTGTGACTCAATCCCGGGTCTCCAGGATCACACCCTGGGCTGCAGGCAGCGCTAAACCGCTGCGCCACTGGGGCTGCCCTTTATTCTATTTTTTTCGATTCGATTCAATAGTTTTGATTCGAATCGACTTGATTCTTTTTGATTTGATTATTTTAGATTCGATTCGGTTCGATTGTTTTCAATTTGATTCTATTCGATTCGATTTTTCTCAATTCTATTCTGTTCTTTTCGATTCAATTCGATTATATTCGATTCAATTCGATTGGTTTATATTCGATTCGATTCGATGGGAATCGATTATTTTTTATTCGATTCGATTTGATTCAATTATTTTCAATCCAATTCTATTCGATTAGTTTCATTTCAATTCGATTCGATTCGATTTGATTATAATGAATTCTTTTCAATTCTATTTGAATACTTTTAATTCAATTCGATTCGATTATTTTTGATTCGATTCTATTTTTTCGATTTGATTATTTTCGATTCAATTTGATTCGATTCGATTCGATTCGATTATTTTCAATTTGATTCTATTCGATTCGATTCAATTCTTTTCTATTCTATTCGTATCACCTCGATTCTTTTCGATTCGATTATTTTAGATTCGATTCGATTATTTTCAATTTGATTTGATTATTTTTGATTCGATTCGATTCTTTTCAATTCAATTCGATTCGATTCGATTATTTTCAATTCTCTTCTTTTCCATTATTTTCGATTCAATTCGATGTGAATCGATTATTTTTGAATCTATTCGTTTCAATTCGATTCGATTCAATTTGATTAGATTCGATTATTTTAGATTCGATTCGAATCGATTCCATTAATTTTTATTCGATTCGATAATTTTTTATTCAATTCGATTATTTTCGATTCGATTCGATGGATTCGATTCGTTTATTTTCGATTCTATTTGATTATTTTTGATTCGATTCGATTCTTTTCAATTTGATTCGATTCTTTTCGATTCGACTCGATTTTTTTCGATTCGATACGATTCTTTTCCATTCGATTCGATTCTTTTCGATTCGATTCATTCGAATAATCTAATCAAATCAAATTGAATCGAAAAGATTTGATTCGAATCGAATAGAAGAGAATCGAATCGAATCGAATTGAAAGAATCGAATCGAATCAAATCGAAAAGAATCGAATCGAATCAAATCAAAAAGAATCTAAACGAATTGAAAAAATCGAATCGAATTTAATACAATCGAAAAGAATCGAATCGAAAGAATCGAATCAAATCGACAAAAATTGAATCAAATTGAATTGAATCGAACATTATCGAATCAAATGACATCGAAAAGAAGCGAATCGAAAAGAATCGAATCCAATAGAAAAGAATCGAATCGAATTGAATCAAATTGAAAGGAATCGAATCAACAAAAAGAATCGAAACCAATTGAAAAAGATCGATTCGATTCGATTAATTTCAATTCAATTCGATTATTTTTGATTCAATTCCATTCGATTCGATTCTTTTCTATTCGATTCGATTATTTTTGATTCTGTTCGATTCTTTTCGATTCGATTAATTTCGATTCGATTTGATTCGATTCTTTTCAATTTGATTTGATTATTTTCTTTTTTTAATTTTTAAATTTATTTATGATAGTCACACAGAGAGAGAGAGAGGCAGAGACACAGGCAGAGGGAGAAGCAGGCTCCATGCACCGGGAGCCCAACGTGGGATTCAATCCCAGATCTCCAGAATCACGCCCTGGGCCAAAGGCAGGCTCTAAACTGCTGCGCCACCCAGGGATCCCCAATTTGATTATTTTCTACTCAATTCTATTCAATTCAATTATTTTCGGTTCAATTCGGTTTGATTATTTTTTAATTGATTTGATTCTTTTCGATTCGATTCGATTATTTTCGATTCGAATCAATTCGATTCTTTTCGAGTCTGTTATTTTAGATTCGATTTGATTTTTTGATTCGATTTGATTCTTTTCGATTCGATTCTTTTCCATTCGATTCGATTCTTTTCGATTCGATTCGATTCGATTATATTTGATTCAATTCGATTGGCTTAGATTCGATTCGATTCGATGGGAATCGATTATTTTTGATTCAATTTGATGGGATTCGATTCTTTTCGATTTGATTCGATTCTTTTTGATTTGACTCCATTTTTTTCGATTCAATTAGATTCTTTTGGATTCGTAACGATTCTTTTCCATTCGATTCGATTCTTTTCGATTTGATTCGATTCGATTCTTTTCAATTCGATTCATTCAAATAATCGAATCAAATCAAATTGAATCGAAAAGATTTGATTCGAATCGAATAGAAAAGAATCGAATCTAATTGAATCGAATCAAAAAGAATCAAATCGAATTGAATCTAATCGAAAAGAATCGAATTGAATCGAATCAAAAAGATCTAAACGAATTGAAAAAAATGGAATCAAATCGAATAGAATCGAAAAGAATCGAATCGAATCGAAAGAATCGAATCAAATCGACAAAAATCAAATCAAATTGAATTGAATCGAACAGAATTGAATCGAATGACATCGAAAAGAAGCGAATCGAAAAGAATCGAATCCAATAGAAAAGAACCGAATCGAATTGAATCAAATCGAAAGGAATCGAATAAAATCAAAAATAATCAAAACGAATTGAAAAATCGAATCGATTTGATTAATTTCGGTTCGATTCGATTATTTTTGATTCAATTCGTTTTGATTCGATTATTTTCTATTCGATTTGATTATTTTTGATTCGATTCGATTCTTTTCGATTCGATTAATTTCGATTCGATTTGATTCGATTCTTTTCAATTCGATTTGATTTTCTTTTTTTTAATTTTTAAATTTAGTTTTCATAGTCACACAGAGAGAGAGAGAGGCAGAGACACAGACAGAGGGAGAAGCAGGCTCCATGCACCGGGAGCCCAACGTGGGATTCAATCCCAGATCTCCAGAATCACGCCCTGGGCCAAAGGCAGGCGCTAAACCGCTGCGCCACCCAGGGATCCCCGATTTGATTATTTTCTATTCAATTCTATTCGATTCGATTATTTTCAGTTCGATTCGATTGCATTTGATTCGATTATTTTCGATTCAATTCGGTTTGATTATTTTTGAATTGATTTGATTCTTTTCGATTTAAATCGATTCGATTCTTTTCGATTCCATTATTTTATTTTTTTTAAACTAGATTAATTAATTATTTATTTATTTATGCTAGTCACAGAGAGAGAGAGGCAGAGACATAGGCAGAGGGAGAAGCAGGCTCTATGCACCGGGAGCCCGATGTGGGATTCGATCCAGGGTCTCCAGGATTGCGCCCTGGGCCAAAGGCAGGCGCCAAACTGCTGCGCCACCCAGGGATCCCTGATTCCATTATTCTAGATTTGATTCGATTTTTTGATTCGATTCGATTATTTTTGATTCAATTCGATTGGATTATTTTCGATTCGGTTCTATTCGAACCGATTATTTTCGATTCAATTCGATTCGATGCGATTATTTTCCATTTGATTCGATTATTTTCGATTCGATTTGATTAATTTTGATTCGATACGATTATTTTCAATTCAATTCAATACAATTTGATTATTTCTTATTCTATTTGATTGGATTCGATTCGATTATTTTTGATTCGATTCCATTATTTTTTATTAGATTCAATTCTTTTCGATTCGATTCGATTATTTTCGATTTGATTCTATTCGATTATTTTCGATTCAATTCGGTTCGATTCGAATCGATTATTTTCGATTCAATTCAATTCGATTCGGTTCGATAATTTTCGATTTGATTCGATTATTTTGTATTCGATTCAATTCGATTCGAATCGAGTATTTTCGATTCGATTATATTCGAATCAGTTTGGTTCGATTCGATTCGATTATTTTCGATTCAAATCAGTTCGATTCGATTATTTTAGATTCAATTCGGTTCGATTGGGTTTGATTATTTTCGATTTGATTCGATTCGATTCGATTATTTTCGATTCGATTCTATTGGATTCGTTTAGATTATTTTCAATTCGATTCGATTCTTCAATTCGATTCGATTATTTTCGATTCACTTCATTTCTATTATTTCCGGTTCGATTGGATGCGAATCTTTTCGATTTGATTATTTTCGATTTGATTATTTTCGATTCGATTCGATTCTTTTCAATTCGATTCGAATCCTTTCGATTCGGTTCGATTATTTTCGCTTCAAATCAATTCTTTTCGATTTGATTCTTTTCCTTTTTTAAATTTCTTTTACAGATTTTATTTAGTTATTCATAGAGACACAGCTAGAGAGAGAGAGGCAGAGACACAGGCAGAGGGAGAAGCAGGCTCCATCCAGGGAGCCTGATGTGTGACTCAATCCCGGGTCTCCAGGATCACACCCTGGGCTGCAGGCAGCGCTAAACCGCTGCGCCACTGGGGCTGCCCTTTATTCTATTTTTTTCGATTCGATTCAATAGTTTTGATTCGAATCGACTTGATTCTTTTTGATTTGATTATTTTAGATTCGATTCGGTTCGATTGTTTTCAATTTGATTCTATTCGATTCGATTTTTCTCAATTCTATTCTGTTCTTTTCGATTCAATTCGATTATATTCGATTCAATTCGATTGGTTTATATTCGATTCGATTCGATGGGAATCGATTATTTTTTATTCGATTCGATTTGATTCAATTATTTTCAATCCAATTCTATTCGATTAGTTTCATTTCAATTCGATTCGATTCGATTTGATTATAATGAATTCTTTTCAATTCTATTTGAATACTTTTAATTCAATTCGATTCGATTATTTTTGATTCGATTCTATTTTTTCGATTTGATTATTTTCGATTCAATTTGATTCGATTCGATTCGATTCGATTATTTTCAATTTGATTCTATTCGATTCGATTCAATTCTTTTCTATTCTATTCGTATCACCTCGATTCTTTTCGATTCGATTATTTTAGATTCGATTCGATTATTTTCAATTTGATTTGATTATTTTTGATTCGATTCGATTCTTTTCAATTCAATTCGATTCGATTCGATTATTTTCAATTCTCTTCTTTTCCATTATTTTCGATTCAATTCGATGTGAATCGATTATTTTTGAATCTATTCGTTTCAATTCGATTCGATTCAATTTGATTAGATTCGATTATTTTAGATTCGATTCGAATCGATTCCATTAATTTTTATTCGATTCGATAATTTTTTATTCAATTCGATTATTTTCGATTCGATTCGATGGATTCGATTCGTTTATTTTCGATTCTATTTGATTATTTTTGATTCGATTCGATTCTTTTCAATTTGATTCGATTCTTTTCGATTCGACTCGATTTTTTTCGATTCGATACGATTCTTTTCCATTCGATTCGATTCTTTTCGATTCGATTCATTCGAATAATCTAATCAAATCAAATTGAATCGAAAAGATTTGATTCGAATCGAATAGAAGAGAATCGAATCGAATCGAATTGAAAGAATCGAATCGAATCAAATCGAAAAGAATCGAATCGAATCAAATCAAAAAGAATCTAAACGAATTGAAAAAATCGAATCGAATTTAATACAATCGAAAAGAATCGAATCGAAAGAATCGAATCAAATCGACAAAAATTGAATCAAATTGAATTGAATCGAACATTATCGAATCAAATGACATCGAAAAGAAGCGAATCGAAAAGAATCGAATCCAATAGAAAAGAATCGAATCGAATTGAATCAAATTGAAAGGAATCGAATCAACAAAAAGAATCGAAACCAATTGAAAAAGATCGATTCGATTCGATTAATTTCAATTCAATTCGATTATTTTTGATTCAATTCCATTCGATTCGATTCTTTTCTATTCGATTCGATTATTTTTGATTCTGTTCGATTCTTTTCGATTCGATTAATTTCGATTCGATTTGATTCGATTCTTTTCAATTTGATTTGATTATTTTCTTTTTTTAATTTTTAAATTTATTTATGATAGTCACACAGAGAGAGAGAGAGGCAGAGACACAGGCAGAGGGAGAAGCAGGCTCCATGCACCGGGAGCCCAACGTGGGATTCAATCCCAGATCTCCAGAATCACGCCCTGGGCCAAAGGCAGGCTCTAAACTGCTGCGCCACCCAGGGATCCCCAATTTGATTATTTTCTACTCAATTCTATTCAATTCAATTATTTTCGGTTCAATTCGGTTTGATTATTTTTTAATTGATTTGATTCTTTTCGATTCGATTCGATTATTTTCGATTCGAATCAATTCGATTCTTTTCGAGTCTGTTATTTTAGATTCGATTTGATTTTTTGATTCGATTTGATTCTTTTCGATTCGATTCTTTTCCATTCGATTCGATTCTTTTCGATTCGATTCGATTCGATTATATTTGATTCAATTCGATTGGCTTAGATTCGATTCGATTCGATGGGAATCGATTATTTTTGATTCAATTTGATGGGATTCGATTCTTTTCGATTTGATTCGATTCTTTTTGATTTGACTCCATTTTTTTCGATTCAATTAGATTCTTTTGGATTCGTAACGATTCTTTTCCATTCGATTCGATTCTTTTCGATTTGATTCGATTCGATTCTTTTCAATTCGATTCATTCAAATAATCGAATCAAATCAAATTGAATCGAAAAGATTTGATTCGAATCGAATAGAAAAGAATCGAATCTAATTGAATCGAATCAAAAAGAATCAAATCGAATTGAATCTAATCGAAAAGAATCGAATTGAATCGAATCAAAAAGATCTAAACGAATTGAAAAAAATGGAATCAAATCGAATAGAATCGAAAAGAATCGAATCGAATCGAAAGAATCGAATCAAATCGACAAAAATCAAATCAAATTGAATTGAATCGAACAGAATTGAATCGAATGACATCGAAAAGAAGCGAATCGAAAAGAATCGAATCCAATAGAAAAGAACCGAATCGAATTGAATCAAATCGAAAGGAATCGAATAAAATCAAAAATAATCAAAACGAATTGAAAAATCGAATCGATTTGATTAATTTCGGTTCGATTCGATTATTTTTGATTCAATTCGTTTTGATTCGATTATTTTCTATTCGATTTGATTATTTTTGATTCGATTCGATTCTTTTCGATTCGATTAATTTCGATTCGATTTGATTCGATTCTTTTCAATTCGATTTGATTTTCTTTTTTTTAATTTTTAAATTTAGTTTTCATAGTCACACAGAGAGAGAGAGAGGCAGAGACACAGACAGAGGGAGAAGCAGGCTCCATGCACCGGGAGCCCAACGTGGGATTCAATCCCAGATCTCCAGAATCACGCCCTGGGCCAAAGGCAGGCGCTAAACCGCTGCGCCACCCAGGGATCCCCGATTTGATTATTTTCTATTCAATTCTATTCGATTCGATTATTTTCAGTTCGATTCGATTGCATTTGATTCGATTATTTTCGATTCAATTCGGTTTGATTATTTTTGAATTGATTTGATTCTTTTCGATTTAAATCGATTCGATTCTTTTCGATTCCATTATTTTATTTTTTTTAAACTAGATTAATTAATTATTTATTTATTTATGCTAGTCACAGAGAGAGAGAGGCAGAGACATAGGCAGAGGGAGAAGCAGGCTCTATGCACCGGGAGCCCGATGTGGGATTCGATCCAGGGTCTCCAGGATTGCGCCCTGGGCCAAAGGCAGGCGCCAAACTGCTGCGCCACCCAGGGATCCCTGATTCCATTATTCTAGATTTGATTCGATTTTTTGATTCGATTCGATTATTTTTGATTCAATTCGATTGGATTATTTTCGATTCGGTTCTATTCGAACCGATTATTTTCGATTCAATTCGATTCGATGCGATTATTTTCCATTTGATTCGATTATTTTCGATTCGATTTGATTAATTTTGATTCGATACGATTATTTTCAATTCAATTCAATACAATTTGATTATTTCTTATTCTATTTGATTGGATTCGATTCGATTATTTTTGATTCGATTCCATTATTTTTTATTAGATTCAATTCTTTTCGATTCGATTCGATTATTTTCGATTTGATTCTATTCGATTATTTTCGATTCAATTCGGTTCGATTCGAATCGATTATTTTCGATTCAATTCAATTCGATTCGGTTCGATAATTTTCGATTTGATTCGATTATTTTGTATTCGATTCAATTCGATTCGAATCGAGTATTTTCGATTCGATTATATTCGAATCAGTTTGGTTCGATTCGATTCGATTATTTTCGATTCAAATCAGTTCGATTCGATTATTTTAGATTCAATTCGGTTCGATTGGGTTTGATTATTTTCGATTTGATTCGATTCGATTCGATTATTTTCGATTCGATTCTATTGGATTCGTTTAGATTATTTTCAATTCGATTCGATTCTTCAATTCGATTCGATTATTTTCGATTCACTTCATTTCTATTATTTCCGGTTCGATTGGATGCGAATCTTTTCGATTTGATTATTTTCGATTTGATTCTTTTCGATTCGATTCGATTCTTTTCAATTCGATTCGAATCCTTTCGATTCGGTTCGATTATTTTCGCTTCAAATCAATTCTTTTCGATTTGATTCTTTTCCTTTTTTAAATTTCTTTTACAGATTTTATTTAGTTATTCATAGAGACACAGCTAGAGAGAGAGAGGCAGAGACACAGGCAGAGGGAGAAGCAGGCTCCATCCAGGGAGCCTGATGTGTGACTCAATCCCGGGTCTCCAGGATCACACCCTGGGCTGCAGGCAGCGCTAAACCGCTGCGCCACTGGGGCTGCCCTTTATTCTATTTTTTTCGATTCGATTCAATAGTTTTGATTCGAATCGACTTGATTCTTTTTGATTTGATTATTTTAGATTCGATTCGGTTCGATTGTTTTCAATTTGATTCTATTCGATTCGATTTTTCTCAATTCTATTCTGTTCTTTTCGATTCAATTCGATTATATTCGATTCAATTCGATTGGTTTATATTCGATTCGATTCGATGGGAATCGATTATTTTTTATTCGATTCGATTTGATTCAATTATTTTCAATCCAATTCTATTCGATTAGTTTCATTTCAATTCGATTCGATTCGATTTGATTATAATGAATTCTTTTCAATTCTATTTGAATACTTTTAATTCAATTCGATTCGATTATTTTTGATTCGATTCTATTTTTTCGATTTGATTATTTTCGATTCAATTTGATTCGATTCGATTCGATTCGATTATTTTCAATTTGATTCTATTCGATTCGATTCAATTCTTTTCTATTCTATTCGTATCACCTCGATTCTTTTCGATTCGATTATTTTAGATTCGATTCGATTATTTTCAATTTGATTTGATTATTTTTGATTCGATTCGATTCTTTTCAATTCAATTCGATTCGATTCGATTATTTTCAATTCTCTTCTTTTCCATTATTTTCGATTCAATTCGATGTGAATCGATTATTTTTGAATCTATTCGTTTCAATTCGATTCGATTCAATTTGATTAGATTCGATTATTTTAGATTCGATTCGAATCGATTCCATTAATTTTTATTCGATTCGATAATTTTTTATTCAATTCGATTATTTTCGATTCGATTCGATGGATTCGATTCGTTTATTTTCGATTCTATTTGATTATTTTTGATTCGATTCGATTCTTTTCAATTTGATTCGATTCTTTTCGATTCGACTCGATTTTTTTCGATTCGATACGATTCTTTTCCATTCGATTCGATTCTTTTCGATTCGATTCATTCGAATAATCTAATCAAATCAAATTGAATCGAAAAGATTTGATTCGAATCGAATAGAAGAGAATCGAATCGAATCGAATTGAAAGAATCGAATCGAATCAAATCGAAAAGAATCGAATCGAATCAAATCAAAAAGAATCTAAACGAATTGAAAAAATCGAATCGAATTTAATACAATCGAAAAGAATCGAATCGAAAGAATCGAATCAAATCGACAAAAATTGAATCAAATTGAATTGAATCGAACATTATCGAATCAAATGACATCGAAAAGAAGCGAATCGAAAAGAATCGAATCCAATAGAAAAGAATCGAATCGAATTGAATCAAATTGAAAGGAATCGAATCAACAAAAAGAATCGAAACCAATTGAAAAAGATCGATTCGATTCGATTAATTTCAATTCAATTCGATTATTTTTGATTCAATTCCATTCGATTCGATTCTTTTCTATTCGATTCGATTATTTTTGATTCTGTTCGATTCTTTTCGATTCGATTAATTTCGATTCGATTTGATTCGATTCTTTTCAATTTGATTTGATTATTTTCTTTTTTTAATTTTTAAATTTATTTATGATAGTCACACAGAGAGAGAGAGAGGCAGAGACACAGGCAGAGGGAGAAGCAGGCTCCATGCACCGGGAGCCCAACGTGGGATTCAATCCCAGATCTCCAGAATCACGCCCTGGGCCAAAGGCAGGCTCTAAACTGCTGCGCCACCCAGGGATCCCCAATTTGATTATTTTCTACTCAATTCTATTCAATTCAATTATTTTCGGTTCAATTCGGTTTGATTATTTTTTAATTGATTTGATTCTTTTCGATTCGATTCGATTATTTTCGATTCGAATCAATTCGATTCTTTTCGAGTCTGTTATTTTAGATTCGATTTGATTTTTTGATTCGATTTGATTCTTTTCGATTCGATTCTTTTCCATTCGATTCGATTCTTTTCGATTCGATTCGATTCGATTATATTTGATTCAATTCGATTGGCTTAGATTCGATTCGATTCGATGGGAATCGATTATTTTTGATTCAATTTGATGGGATTCGATTCTTTTCGATTTGATTCGATTCTTTTTGATTTGACTCCATTTTTTTCGATTCAATTAGATTCTTTTGGATTCGTAACGATTCTTTTCCATTCGATTCGATTCTTTTCGATTTGATTCGATTCGATTCTTTTCAATTCGATTCATTCAAATAATCGAATCAAATCAAATTGAATCGAAAAGATTTGATTCGAATCGAATAGAAAAGAATCGAATCTAATTGAATCGAATCAAAAAGAATCAAATCGAATTGAATCTAATCGAAAAGAATCGAATTGAATCGAATCAAAAAGATCTAAACGAATTGAAAAAAATGGAATCAAATCGAATAGAATCGAAAAGAATCGAATCGAATCGAAAGAATCGAATCAAATCGACAAAAATCAAATCAAATTGAATTGAATCGAACAGAATTGAATCGAATGACATCGAAAAGAAGCGAATCGAAAAGAATCGAATCCAATAGAAAAGAACCGAATCGAATTGAATCAAATCGAAAGGAATCGAATAAAATCAAAAATAATCAAAACGAATTGAAAAATCGAATCGATTTGATTAATTTCGGTTCGATTCGATTATTTTTGATTCAATTCGTTTTGATTCGATTATTTTCTATTCGATTTGATTATTTTTGATTCGATTCGATTCTTTTCGATTCGATTAATTTCGATTCGATTTGATTCGATTCTTTTCAATTCGATTTGATTTTCTTTTTTTTAATTTTTAAATTTAGTTTTCATAGTCACACAGAGAGAGAGAGAGGCAGAGACACAGACAGAGGGAGAAGCAGGCTCCATGCACCGGGAGCCCAACGTGGGATTCAATCCCAGATCTCCAGAATCACGCCCTGGGCCAAAGGCAGGCGCTAAACCGCTGCGCCACCCAGGGATCCCCGATTTGATTATTTTCTATTCAATTCTATTCGATTCGATTATTTTCAGTTCGATTCGATTGCATTTGATTCGATTATTTTCGATTCAATTCGGTTTGATTATTTTTGAATTGATTTGATTCTTTTCGATTTAAATCGATTCGATTCTTTTCGATTCCATTATTTTATTTTTTTTAAACTAGATTAATTAATTATTTATTTATTTATGCTAGTCACAGAGAGAGAGAGGCAGAGACATAGGCAGAGGGAGAAGCAGGCTCTATGCACCGGGAGCCCGATGTGGGATTCGATCCAGGGTCTCCAGGATTGCGCCCTGGGCCAAAGGCAGGCGCCAAACTGCTGCGCCACCCAGGGATCCCTGATTCCATTATTCTAGATTTGATTCGATTTTTTGATTCGATTCGATTATTTTTGATTCAATTCGATTGGATTATTTTCGATTCGGTTCTATTCGAACCGATTATTTTCGATTCAATTCGATTCGATGCGATTATTTTCCATTTGATTCGATTATTTTCGATTCGATTTGATTAATTTTGATTCGATACGATTATTTTCAATTCAATTCAATACAATTTGATTATTTCTTATTCTATTTGATTGGATTCGATTCGATTATTTTTGATTCGATTCCATTATTTTTTATTAGATTCAATTCTTTTCGATTCGATTCGATTATTTTCGATTTGATTCTATTCGATTATTTTCGATTCAATTCGGTTCGATTCGAATCGATTATTTTCGATTCAATTCAATTCGATTCGGTTCGATAATTTTCGATTTGATTCGATTATTTTGTATTCGATTCAATTCGATTCGAATCGAGTATTTTCGATTCGATTATATTCGAATCAGTTTGGTTCGATTCGATTCGATTATTTTCGATTCAAATCAGTTCGATTCGATTATTTTAGATTCAATTCGGTTCGATTGGGTTTGATTATTTTCGATTTGATTCGATTCGATTCGATTATTTTCGATTCGATTCTATTGGATTCGTTTAGATTATTTTCAATTCGATTCGATTCTTCAATTCGATTCGATTATTTTCGATTCACTTCATTTCTATTATTTCCGGTTCGATTGGATGCGAATCTTTTCGATTTGATTATTTTCGATTTGATTATTTTCGATTCGATTCGATTCTTTTCAATTCGATTCGAATCCTTTCGATTCGGTTCGATTATTTTCGCTTCAAATCAATTCTTTTCGATTTGATTCTTTTCCTTTTTTAAATTTCTTTTACAGATTTTATTTAGTTATTCATAGAGACACAGCTAGAGAGAGAGAGGCA
Organism: Canis lupus familiaris; assembly: GCF_011100685.1. Classification (NCBI taxonomy): domain Eukaryota; kingdom Metazoa; phylum Chordata; class Mammalia; order Carnivora; family Canidae; genus Canis; species Canis lupus. The sequence goes on along the minus strand of NW_023330459.1, from coordinate 49,315 downwards.
GAGACACAGGCAGAGGGAGAAGCAGGCTCCATCCAGGGAGCCTGATGTGTGACTCAATCCCGGGTCTCCAGGATCACACCCTGGGCTGCAGGCAGCGCTAAACCGCTGCGCCACTGGGGCTGCCCTTTATTCTATTTTTTTCGATTCGATTCAATAGTTTTGATTCGAATCGACTTGATTCTTTTTGATTTGATTATTTTAGATTCGATTCGGTTCGATTGTTTTCAATTTGATTCTATTCGATTCGATTTTTCTCAATTCTATTCTGTTCTTTTCGATTCAATTCGATTATATTCGATTCAATTCGATTGGTTTATATTCGATTCGATTCGATGGGAATCGATTATTTTTTATTCGATTCGATTTGATTCAATTATTTTCAATCCAATTCTATTCGATTAGTTTCATTTCAATTCGATTCGATTCGATTTGATTATAATGAATTCTTTTCAATTCTATTTGAATACTTTTAATTCAATTCGATTCGATTATTTTTGATTCGATTCTATTTTTTCGATTTGATTATTTTCGATTCAATTTGATTCGATTCGATTCGATTCGATTATTTTCAATTTGATTCTATTCGATTCGATTCAATTCTTTTCTATTCTATTCGTATCACCTCGATTCTTTTCGATTCGATTATTTTAGATTCGATTCGATTATTTTCAATTTGATTTGATTATTTTTGATTCGATTCGATTCTTTTCAATTCAATTCGATTCGATTCGATTATTTTCAATTCTCTTCTTTTCCATTATTTTCGATTCAATTCGATGTGAATCGATTATTTTTGAATCTATTCGTTTCAATTCGATTCGATTCAATTTGATTAGATTCGATTATTTTAGATTCGATTCGAATCGATTCCATTAATTTTTATTCGATTCGATAATTTTTTATTCAATTCGATTATTTTCGATTCGATTCGATGGATTCGATTCGTTTATTTTCGATTCTATTTGATTATTTTTGATTCGATTCGATTCTTTTCAATTTGATTCGATTCTTTTCGATTCGACTCGATTTTTTTCGATTCGATACGATTCTTTTCCATTCGATTCGATTCTTTTCGATTCGATTCATTCGAATAATCTAATCAAATCAAATTGAATCGAAAAGATTTGATTCGAATCGAATAGAAGAGAATCGAATCGAATCGAATTGAAAGAATCGAATCGAATCAAATCGAAAAGAATCGAATCGAATCAAATCAAAAAGAATCTAAACGAATTGAAAAAATCGAATCGAATTTAATACAATCGAAAAGAATCGAATCGAAAGAATCGAATCAAATCGACAAAAATTGAATCAAATTGAATTGAATCGAACATTATCGAATCAAATGACATCGAAAAGAAGCGAATCGAAAAGAATCGAATCCAATAGAAAAGAATCGAATCGAATTGAATCAAATTGAAAGGAATCGAATCAACAAAAAGAATCGAAACCAATTGAAAAAGATCGATTCGATTCGATTAATTTCAATTCAATTCGATTATTTTTGATTCAATTCCATTCGATTCGATTCTTTTCTATTCGATTCGATTATTTTTGATTCTGTTCGATTCTTTTCGATTCGATTAATTTCGATTCGATTTGATTCGATTCTTTTCAATTTGATTTGATTATTTTCTTTTTTTAATTTTTAAATTTATTTATGATAGTCACACAGAGAGAGAGAGAGGCAGAGACACAGGCAGAGGGAGAAGCAGGCTCCATGCACCGGGAGCCCAACGTGGGATTCAATCCCAGATCTCCAGAATCACGCCCTGGGCCAAAGGCAGGCTCTAAACTGCTGCGCCACCCAGGGATCCCCAATTTGATTATTTTCTACTCAATTCTATTCAATTCAATTATTTTCGGTTCAATTCGGTTTGATTATTTTTTAATTGATTTGATTCTTTTCGATTCGATTCGATTATTTTCGATTCGAATCAATTCGATTCTTTTCGAGTCTGTTATTTTAGATTCGATTTGATTTTTTGATTCGATTTGATTCTTTTCGATTCGATTCTTTTCCATTCGATTCGATTCTTTTCGATTCGATTCGATTCGATTATATTTGATTCAATTCGATTGGCTTAGATTCGATTCGATTCGATGGGAATCGATTATTTTTGATTCAATTTGATGGGATTCGATTCTTTTCGATTTGATTCGATTCTTTTTGATTTGACTCCATTTTTTTCGATTCAATTAGATTCTTTTGGATTCGTAACGATTCTTTTCCATTCGATTCGATTCTTTTCGATTTGATTCGATTCGATTCTTTTCAATTCGATTCATTCAAATAATCGAATCAAATCAAATTGAATCGAAAAGATTTGATTCGAATCGAATAGAAAAGAATCGAATCTAATTGAATCGAATCAAAAAGAATCAAATCGAATTGAATCTAATCGAAAAGAATCGAATTGAATCGAATCAAAAAGATCTAAACGAATTGAAAAAAATGGAATCAAATCGAATAGAATCGAAAAGAATCGAATCGAATCGAAAGAATCGAATCAAATCGACAAAAATCAAATCAAATTGAATTGAATCGAACAGAATTGAATCGAATGACATCGAAAAGAAGCGAATCGAAAAGAATCGAATCCAATAGAAAAGAACCGAATCGAATTGAATCAAATCGAAAGGAATCGAATAAAATCAAAAATAATCAAAACGAATTGAAAAATCGAATCGATTTGATTAATTTCGGTTCGATTCGATTATTTTTGATTCAATTCGTTTTGATTCGATTATTTTCTATTCGATTTGATTATTTTTGATTCGATTCGATTCTTTTCGATTCGATTAATTTCGATTCGATTTGATTCGATTCTTTTCAATTCGATTTGATTTTCTTTTTTTTAATTTTTAAATTTAGTTTTCATAGTCACACAGAGAGAGAGAGAGGCAGAGACACAGACAGAGGGAGAAGCAGGCTCCATGCACCGGGAGCCCAACGTGGGATTCAATCCCAGATCTCCAGAATCACGCCCTGGGCCAAAGGCAGGCGCTAAACCGCTGCGCCACCCAGGGATCCCCGATTTGATTATTTTCTATTCAATTCTATTCGATTCGATTATTTTCAGTTCGATTCGATTGCATTTGATTCGATTATTTTCGATTCAATTCGGTTTGATTATTTTTGAATTGATTTGATTCTTTTCGATTTAAATCGATTCGATTCTTTTCGATTCCATTATTTTATTTTTTTTAAACTAGATTAATTAATTATTTATTTATTTATGCTAGTCACAGAGAGAGAGAGGCAGAGACATAGGCAGAGGGAGAAGCAGGCTCTATGCACCGGGAGCCCGATGTGGGATTCGATCCAGGGTCTCCAGGATTGCGCCCTGGGCCAAAGGCAGGCGCCAAACTGCTGCGCCACCCAGGGATCCCTGATTCCATTATTCTAGATTTGATTCGATTTTTTGATTCGATTCGATTATTTTTGATTCAATTCGATTGGATTATTTTCGATTCGGTTCTATTCGAACCGATTATTTTCGATTCAATTCGATTCGATGCGATTATTTTCCATTTGATTCGATTATTTTCGATTCGATTTGATTAATTTTGATTCGATACGATTATTTTCAATTCAATTCAATACAATTTGATTATTTCTTATTCTATTTGATTGGATTCGATTCGATTATTTTTGATTCGATTCCATTATTTTTTATTAGATTCAATTCTTTTCGATTCGATTCGATTATTTTCGATTTGATTCTATTCGATTATTTTCGATTCAATTCGGTTCGATTCGAATCGATTATTTTCGATTCAATTCAATTCGATTCGGTTCGATAATTTTCGATTTGATTCGATTATTTTGTATTCGATTCAATTCGATTCGAATCGAGTATTTTCGATTCGATTATATTCGAATCAGTTTGGTTCGATTCGATTCGATTATTTTCGATTCAAATCAGTTCGATTCGATTATTTTAGATTCAATTCGGTTCGATTGGGTTTGATTATTTTCGATTTGATTCGATTCGATTCGATTATTTTCGATTCGATTCTATTGGATTCGTTTAGATTATTTTCAATTCGATTCGATTCTTCAATTCGATTCGATTATTTTCGATTCACTTCATTTCTATTATTTCCGGTTCGATTGGATGCGAATCTTTTCGATTTGATTATTTTCGATTTGATTCTTTTCGATTCGATTCGATTCTTTTCAATTCGATTCGAATCCTTTCGATTCGGTTCGATTATTTTCGCTTCAAATCAATTCTTTTCGATTTGATTCTTTTCCTTTTTTAAATTTCTTTTACAGATTTTATTTAGTTATTCATAGAGACACAGCTAGAGAGAGAGAGGCAGAGACACAGGCAGAGGGAGAAGCAGGCTCCATCCAGGGAGCCTGATGTGTGACTCAATCCCGGGTCTCCAGGATCACACCCTGGGCTGCAGGCAGCGCTAAACCGCTGCGCCACTGGGGCTGCCCTTTATTCTATTTTTTTCGATTCGATTCAATAGTTTTGATTCGAATCGACTTGATTCTTTTTGATTTGATTATTTTAGATTCGATTCGGTTCGATTGTTTTCAATTTGATTCTATTCGATTCGATTTTTCTCAATTCTATTCTGTTCTTTTCGATTCAATTCGATTATATTCGATTCAATTCGATTGGTTTATATTCGATTCGATTCGATGGGAATCGATTATTTTTTATTCGATTCGATTTGATTCAATTATTTTCAATCCAATTCTATTCGATTAGTTTCATTTCAATTCGATTCGATTCGATTTGATTATAATGAATTCTTTTCAATTCTATTTGAATACTTTTAATTCAATTCGATTCGATTATTTTTGATTCGATTCTATTTTTTCGATTTGATTATTTTCGATTCAATTTGATTCGATTCGATTCGATTCGATTATTTTCAATTTGATTCTATTCGATTCGATTCAATTCTTTTCTATTCTATTCGTATCACCTCGATTCTTTTCGATTCGATTATTTTAGATTCGATTCGATTATTTTCAATTTGATTTGATTATTTTTGATTCGATTCGATTCTTTTCAATTCAATTCGATTCGATTCGATTATTTTCAATTCTCTTCTTTTCCATTATTTTCGATTCAATTCGATGTGAATCGATTATTTTTGAATCTATTCGTTTCAATTCGATTCGATTCAATTTGATTAGATTCGATTATTTTAGATTCGATTCGAATCGATTCCATTAATTTTTATTCGATTCGATAATTTTTTATTCAATTCGATTATTTTCGATTCGATTCGATGGATTCGATTCGTTTATTTTCGATTCTATTTGATTATTTTTGATTCGATTCGATTCTTTTCAATTTGATTCGATTCTTTTCGATTCGACTCGATTTTTTTCGATTCGATACGATTCTTTTCCATTCGATTCGATTCTTTTCGATTCGATTCATTCGAATAATCTAATCAAATCAAATTGAATCGAAAAGATTTGATTCGAATCGAATAGAAGAGAATCGAATCGAATCGAATTGAAAGAATCGAATCGAATCAAATCGAAAAGAATCGAATCGAATCAAATCAAAAAGAATCTAAACGAATTGAAAAAATCGAATCGAATTTAATACAATCGAAAAGAATCGAATCGAAAGAATCGAATCAAATCGACAAAAATTGAATCAAATTGAATTGAATCGAACATTATCGAATCAAATGACATCGAAAAGAAGCGAATCGAAAAGAATCGAATCCAATAGAAAAGAATCGAATCGAATTGAATCAAATTGAAAGGAATCGAATCAACAAAAAGAATCGAAACCAATTGAAAAAGATCGATTCGATTCGATTAATTTCAATTCAATTCGATTATTTTTGATTCAATTCCATTCGATTCGATTCTTTTCTATTCGATTCGATTATTTTTGATTCTGTTCGATTCTTTTCGATTCGATTAATTTCGATTCGATTTGATTCGATTCTTTTCAATTTGATTTGATTATTTTCTTTTTTTAATTTTTAAATTTATTTATGATAGTCACACAGAGAGAGAGAGAGGCAGAGACACAGGCAGAGGGAGAAGCAGGCTCCATGCACCGGGAGCCCAACGTGGGATTCAATCCCAGATCTCCAGAATCACGCCCTGGGCCAAAGGCAGGCTCTAAACTGCTGCGCCACCCAGGGATCCCCAATTTGATTATTTTCTACTCAATTCTATTCAATTCAATTATTTTCGGTTCAATTCGGTTTGATTATTTTTTAATTGATTTGATTCTTTTCGATTCGATTCGATTATTTTCGATTCGAATCAATTCGATTCTTTTCGAGTCTGTTATTTTAGATTCGATTTGATTTTTTGATTCGATTTGATTCTTTTCGATTCGATTCTTTTCCATTCGATTCGATTCTTTTCGATTCGATTCGATTCGATTATATTTGATTCAATTCGATTGGCTTAGATTCGATTCGATTCGATGGGAATCGATTATTTTTGATTCAATTTGATGGGATTCGATTCTTTTCGATTTGATTCGATTCTTTTTGATTTGACTCCATTTTTTTCGATTCAATTAGATTCTTTTGGATTCGTAACGATTCTTTTCCATTCGATTCGATTCTTTTCGATTTGATTCGATTCGATTCTTTTCAATTCGATTCATTCAAATAATCGAATCAAATCAAATTGAATCGAAAAGATTTGATTCGAATCGAATAGAAAAGAATCGAATCTAATTGAATCGAATCAAAAAGAATCAAATCGAATTGAATCTAATCGAAAAGAATCGAATTGAATCGAATCAAAAAGATCTAAACGAATTGAAAAAAATGGAATCAAATCGAATAGAATCGAAAAGAATCGAATCGAATCGAAAGAATCGAATCAAATCGACAAAAATCAAATCAAATTGAATTGAATCGAACAGAATTGAATCGAATGACATCGAAAAGAAGCGAATCGAAAAGAATCGAATCCAATAGAAAAGAACCGAATCGAATTGAATCAAATCGAAAGGAATCGAATAAAATCAAAAATAATCAAAACGAATTGAAAAATCGAATCGATTTGATTAATTTCGGTTCGATTCGATTATTTTTGATTCAATTCGTTTTGATTCGATTATTTTCTATTCGATTTGATTATTTTTGATTCGATTCGATTCTTTTCGATTCGATTAATTTCGATTCGATTTGATTCGATTCTTTTCAATTCGATTTGATTTTCTTTTTTTTAATTTTTAAATTTAGTTTTCATAGTCACACAGAGAGAGAGAGAGGCAGAGACACAGACAGAGGGAGAAGCAGGCTCCATGCACCGGGAGCCCAACGTGGGATTCAATCCCAGATCTCCAGAATCACGCCCTGGGCCAAAGGCAGGCGCTAAACCGCTGCGCCACCCAGGGATCCCCGATTTGATTATTTTCTATTCAATTCTATTCGATTCGATTATTTTCAGTTCGATTCGATTGCATTTGATTCGATTATTTTCGATTCAATTCGGTTTGATTATTTTTGAATTGATTTGATTCTTTTCGATTTAAATCGATTCGATTCTTTTCGATTCCATTATTTTATTTTTTTTAAACTAGATTAATTAATTATTTATTTATTTATGCTAGTCACAGAGAGAGAGAGGCAGAGACATAGGCAGAGGGAGAAGCAGGCTCTATGCACCGGGAGCCCGATGTGGGATTCGATCCAGGGTCTCCAGGATTGCGCCCTGGGCCAAAGGCAGGCGCCAAACTGCTGCGCCACCCAGGGATCCCTGATTCCATTATTCTAGATTTGATTCGATTTTTTGATTCGATTCGATTATTTTTGATTCAATTCGATTGGATTATTTTCGATTCGGTTCTATTCGAACCGATTATTTTCGATTCAATTCGATTCGATGCGATTATTTTCCATTTGATTCGATTATTTTCGATTCGATTTGATTAATTTTGATTCGATACGATTATTTTCAATTCAATTCAATACAATTTGATTATTTCTTATTCTATTTGATTGGATTCGATTCGATTATTTTTGATTCGATTCCATTATTTTTTATTAGATTCAATTCTTTTCGATTCGATTCGATTATTTTCGATTTGATTCTATTCGATTATTTTCGATTCAATTCGGTTCGATTCGAATCGATTATTTTCGATTCAATTCAATTCGATTCGGTTCGATAATTTTCGATTTGATTCGATTATTTTGTATTCGATTCAATTCGATTCGAATCGAGTATTTTCGATTCGATTATATTCGAATCAGTTTGGTTCGATTCGATTCGATTATTTTCGATTCAAATCAGTTCGATTCGATTATTTTAGATTCAATTCGGTTCGATTGGGTTTGATTATTTTCGATTTGATTCGATTCGATTCGATTATTTTCGATTCGATTCTATTGGATTCGTTTAGATTATTTTCAATTCGATTCGATTCTTCAATTCGATTCGATTATTTTCGATTCACTTCATTTCTATTATTTCCGGTTCGATTGGATGCGAATCTTTTCGATTTGATTATTTTCGATTTGATTCTTTTCGATTCGATTCGATTCTTTTCAATTCGATTCGAATCCTTTCGATTCGGTTCGATTATTTTCGCTTCAAATCAATTCTTTTCGATTTGATTCTTTTCCTTTTTTAAATTTCTTTTACAGATTTTATTTAGTTATTCATAGAGACACAGCTAGAGAGAGAGAGGCAGAGACACAGGCAGAGGGAGAAGCAGGCTCCATCCAGGGAGCCTGATGTGTGACTCAATCCCGGGTCTCCAGGATCACACCCTGGGCTGCAGGCAGCGCTAAACCGCTGCGCCACTGGGGCTGCCCTTTATTCTATTTTTTTCGATTCGATTCAATAGTTTTGATTCGAATCGACTTGATTCTTTTTGATTTGATTATTTTAGATTCGATTCGGTTCGATTGTTTTCAATTTGATTCTATTCGATTCGATTTTTCTCAATTCTATTCTGTTCTTTTCGATTCAATTCGATTATATTCGATTCAATTCGATTGGTTTATATTCGATTCGATTCGATGGGAATCGATTATTTTTTATTCGATTCGATTTGATTCAATTATTTTCAATCCAATTCTATTCGATTAGTTTCATTTCAATTCGATTCGATTCGATTTGATTATAATGAATTCTTTTCAATTCTATTTGAATACTTTTAATTCAATTCGATTCGATTATTTTTGATTCGATTCTATTTTTTCGATTTGATTATTTTCGATTCAATTTGATTCGATTCGATTCGATTCGATTATTTTCAATTTGATTCTATTCGATTCGATTCAATTCTTTTCTATTCTATTCGTATCACCTCGATTCTTTTCGATTCGATTATTTTAGATTCGATTCGATTATTTTCAATTTGATTTGATTATTTTTGATTCGATTCGATTCTTTTCAATTCAATTCGATTCGATTCGATTATTTTCAATTCTCTTCTTTTCCATTATTTTCGATTCAATTCGATGTGAATCGATTATTTTTGAATCTATTCGTTTCAATTCGATTCGATTCAATTTGATTAGATTCGATTATTTTAGATTCGATTCGAATCGATTCCATTAATTTTTATTCGATTCGATAATTTTTTATTCAATTCGATTATTTTCGATTCGATTCGATGGATTCGATTCGTTTATTTTCGATTCTATTTGATTATTTTTGATTCGATTCGATTCTTTTCAATTTGATTCGATTCTTTTCGATTCGACTCGATTTTTTTCGATTCGATACGATTCTTTTCCATTCGATTCGATTCTTTTCGATTCGATTCATTCGAATAATCTAATCAAATCAAATTGAATCGAAAAGATTTGATTCGAATCGAATAGAAGAGAATCGAATCGAATCGAATTGAAAGAATCGAATCGAATCAAATCGAAAAGAATCGAATCGAATCAAATCAAAAAGAATCTAAACGAATTGAAAAAATCGAATCGAATTTAATACAATCGAAAAGAATCGAATCGAAAGAATCGAATCAAATCGACAAAAATTGAATCAAATTGAATTGAATCGAACATTATCGAATCAAATGACATCGAAAAGAAGCGAATCGAAAAGAATCGAATCCAATAGAAAAGAATCGAATCGAATTGAATCAAATTGAAAGGAATCGAATCAACAAAAAGAATCGAAACCAATTGAAAAAGATCGATTCGATTCGATTAATTTCAATTCAATTCGATTATTTTTGATTCAATTCCATTCGATTCGATTCTTTTCTATTCGATTCGATTATTTTTGATTCTGTTCGATTCTTTTCGATTCGATTAATTTCGATTCGATTTGATTCGATTCTTTTCAATTTGATTTGATTATTTTCTTTTTTTAATTTTTAAATTTATTTATGATAGTCACACAGAGAGAGAGAGAGGCAGAGACACAGGCAGAGGGAGAAGCAGGCTCCATGCACCGGGAGCCCAACGTGGGATTCAATCCCAGATCTCCAGAATCACGCCCTGGGCCAAAGGCAGGCTCTAAACTGCTGCGCCACCCAGGGATCCCCAATTTGATTATTTTCTACTCAATTCTATTCAATTCAATTATTTTCGGTTCAATTCGGTTTGATTATTTTTTAATTGATTTGATTCTTTTCGATTCGATTCGATTATTTTCGATTCGAATCAATTCGATTCTTTTCGAGTCTGTTATTTTAGATTCGATTTGATTTTTTGATTCGATTTGATTCTTTTCGATTCGATTCTTTTCCATTCGATTCGATTCTTTTCGATTCGATTCGATTCGATTATATTTGATTCAATTCGATTGGCTTAGATTCGATTCGATTCGATGGGAATCGATTATTTTTGATTCAATTTGATGGGATTCGATTCTTTTCGATTTGATTCGATTCTTTTTGATTTGACTCCATTTTTTTCGATTCAATTAGATTCTTTTGGATTCGTAACGATTCTTTTCCATTCGATTCGATTCTTTTCGATTTGATTCGATTCGATTCTTTTCAATTCGATTCATTCAAATAATCGAATCAAATCAAATTGAATCGAAAAGATTTGATTCGAATCGAATAGAAAAGAATCGAATCTAATTGAATCGAATCAAAAAGAATCAAATCGAATTGAATCTAATCGAAAAGAATCGAATTGAATCGAATCAAAAAGATCTAAACGAATTGAAAAAAATGGAATCAAATCGAATAGAATCGAAAAGAATCGAATCGAATCGAAAGAATCGAATCAAATCGACAAAAATCAAATCAAATTGAATTGAATCGAACAGAATTGAATCGAATGACATCGAAAAGAAGCGAATCGAAAAGAATCGAATCCAATAGAAAAGAACCGAATCGAATTGAATCAAATCGAAAGGAATCGAATAAAATCAAAAATAATCAAAACGAATTGAAAAATCGAATCGATTTGATTAATTTCGGTTCGATTCGATTATTTTTGATTCAATTCGTTTTGATTCGATTATTTTCTATTCGATTTGATTATTTTTGATTCGATTCGATTCTTTTCGATTCGATTAATTTCGATTCGATTTGATTCGATTCTTTTCAATTCGATTTGATTTTCTTTTTTTTAATTTTTAAATTTAGTTTTCATAGTCACACAGAGAGAGAGAGAGGCAGAGACACAGACAGAGGGAGAAGCAGGCTCCATGCACCGGGAGCCCAACGTGGGATTCAATCCCAGATCTCCAGAATCACGCCCTGGGCCAAAGGCAGGCGCTAAACCGCTGCGCCACCCAGGGATCCCCGATTTGATTATTTTCTATTCAATTCTATTCGATTCGATTATTTTCAGTTCGATTCGATTGCATTTGATTCGATTATTTTCGATTCAATTCGGTTTGATTATTTTTGAATTGATTTGATTCTTTTCGATTTAAATCGATTCGATTCTTTTCGATTCCATTATTTTATTTTTTTTAAACTAGATTAATTAATTATTTATTTATTTATGCTAGTCACAGAGAGAGAGAGGCAGAGACATAGGCAGAGGGAGAAGCAGGCTCTATGCACCGGGAGCCCGATGTGGGATTCGATCCAGGGTCTCCAGGATTGCGCCCTGGGCCAAAGGCAGGCGCCAAACTGCTGCGCCACCCAGGGATCCCTGATTCCATTATTCTAGATTTGATTCGATTTTTTGATTCGATTCGATTATTTTTGATTCAATTCGATTGGATTATTTTCGATTCGGTTCTATTCGAACCGATTATTTTCGATTCAATTCGATTCGATGCGATTATTTTCCATTTGATTCGATTATTTTCGATTCGATTTGATTAATTTTGATTCGATACGATTATTTTCAATTCAATTCAATACAATTTGATTATTTCTTATTCTATTTGATTGGATTCGATTCGATTATTTTTGATTCGATTCCATTATTTTTTATTAGATTCAATTCTTTTCGATTCGATTCGATTATTTTCGATTTGATTCTATTCGATTATTTTCGATTCAATTCGGTTCGATTCGAATCGATTATTTTCGATTCAATTCAATTCGATTCGGTTCGATAATTTTCGATTTGATTCGATTATTTTGTATTCGATTCAATTCGATTCGAATCGAGTATTTTCGATTCGATTATATTCGAATCAGTTTGGTTCGATTCGATTCGATTATTTTCGATTCAAATCAGTTCGATTCGATTATTTTAGATTCAATTCGGTTCGATTGGGTTTGATTATTTTCGATTTGATTCGATTCGATTCGATTATTTTCGATTCGATTCTATTGGATTCGTTTAGATTATTTTCAATTCGATTCGATTCTTCAATTCGATTCGATTATTTTCGATTCACTTCATTTCTATTATTTCCGGTTCGATTGGATGCGAATCTTTTCGATTTGATTATTTTCGATTTGATTATTTTCGATTCGATTCGATTCTTTTCAATTCGATTCGAATCCTTTCGATTCGGTTCGATTATTTTCGCTTCAAATCAATTCTTTTCGATTTGATTCTTTTCCTTTTTTAAATTTCTTTTACAGATTTTATTTAGTTATTCATAGAGACACAGCTAGAGAGAGAGAGGCAGAGACACAGGCAGAGGGAGAAGCAGGCTCCATCCAGGGAGCCTGATGTGTGACTCAATCCCGGGTCTCCAGGATCACACCCTGGGCTGCAGGCAGCGCTAAACCGCTGCGCCACTGGGGCTGCCCTTTATTCTATTTTTTTCGATTCGATTCAATAGTTTTGATTCGAATCGACTTGATTCTTTTTGATTTGATTATTTTAGATTCGATTCGGTTCGATTGTTTTCAATTTGATTCTATTCGATTCGATTTTTCTCAATTCTATTCTGTTCTTTTCGATTCAATTCGATTATATTCGATTCAATTCGATTGGTTTATATTCGATTCGATTCGATGGGAATCGATTATTTTTTATTCGATTCGATTTGATTCAATTATTTTCAATCCAATTCTATTCGATTAGTTTCATTTCAATTCGATTCGATTCGATTTGATTATAATGAATTCTTTTCAATTCTATTTGAATACTTTTAATTCAATTCGATTCGATTATTTTTGATTCGATTCTATTTTTTCGATTTGATTATTTTCGATTCAATTTGATTCGATTCGATTCGATTCGATTATTTTCAATTTGATTCTATTCGATTCGATTCAATTCTTTTCTATTCTATTCGTATCACCTCGATTCTTTTCGATTCGATTATTTTAGATTCGATTCGATTATTTTCAATTTGATTTGATTATTTTTGATTCGATTCGATTCTTTTCAATTCAATTCGATTCGATTCGATTATTTTCAATTCTCTTCTTTTCCATTATTTTCGATTCAATTCGATGTGAATCGATTATTTTTGAATCTATTCGTTTCAATTCGATTCGATTCAATTTGATTAGATTCGATTATTTTAGATTCGATTCGAATCGATTCCATTAATTTTTATTCGATTCGATAATTTTTTATTCAATTCGATTATTTTCGATTCGATTCGATGGATTCGATTCGTTTATTTTCGATTCTATTTGATTATTTTTGATTCGATTCGATTCTTTTCAATTTGATTCGATTCTTTTCGATTCGACTCGATTTTTTTCGATTCGATACGATTCTTTTCCATTCGATTCGATTCTTTTCGATTCGATTCATTCGAATAATCTAATCAAATCAAATTGAATCGAAAAGATTTGATTCGAATCGAAGAGAGAATCGAATCGAATCGAATTGAAAGAATCGAATCGAATCAAATCGAAAAGAATCGAATCGAATCAAATCAAAAAGAATCTAAACGAATTGAAAAAATCGAATCGAATTTAATACAATCGAAAAGAATCGAATCGAAAGAATCGAATCAAATCGACAAAAATTGAATCAAATTGAATTGAATCGAACATTATCGAATCAAATGACATCGAAAAGAAGCGAATCGAAAAGAATCGAATCCAATAGAAAAGAATCGAATCGAATTGAATCAAATTGAAAGGAATCGAATCAACAAAAAGAATCGAAACCAATTGAAAAAGATCGATTCGATTCGATTAATTTCAATTCAATTCGATTATTTTTGATTCAATTCCATTCGATTCGATTCTTTTCTATTCGATTCGATTATTTTTGATTCTGTTCGATTCTTTTCGATTCGATTAATTTCGATTCGATTTGATTCGATTCTTTTCAATTTGATTTGATTATTTTCTTTTTTTAATTTTTAAATTTATTTATGATAGTCACACAGAGAGAGAGAGAGGCAGAGACACAGGCAGAGGGAGAAGCAGGCTCCATGCACCGGGAGCCCAACGTGGGATTCAATCCCAGATCTCCAGAATCACGCCCTGGGCCAAAGGCAGGCTCTAAACTGCTGCGCCACCCAGGGATCCCCAATTTGATTATTTTCTACTCAATTCTATTCAATTCAATTATTTTCGGTTCAATTCGGTTTGATTATTTTTTAATTGATTTGATTCTTTTCGATTCGATTCGATTATTTTCGATTCGAATCAATTCGATTCTTTTCGAGTCTGTTATTTTAGATTCGATTTGATTTTTTGATTCGATTTGATTCTTTTCGATTCGATTCTTTTCCATTCGATTCGATTCTTTTCGATTCGATTCGATTCGATTATATTTGATTCAATTCGATTGGCTTAGATTCGATTCGATTCGATGGGAATCGATTATTTTTGATTCAATTTGATGGGATTCGATTCTTTTCGATTTGATTCGATTCTTTTTGATTTGACTCCATTTTTTTCGATTCAATTAGATTCTTTTGGATTCGTAACGATTCTTTTCCATTCGATTCGATTCTTTTCGATTTGATTCGATTCGATTCTTTTCAATTCGATTCATTCAAATAATCGAATCAAATCAAATTGAATCGAAAAGATTTGATTCGAATCGAATAGAAAAGAATCGAATCTAATTGAATCGAATCAAAAAGAATCAAATCGAATTGAATCTAATCGAAAAGAATCGAATTGAATCGAATCAAAAAGATCTAAACGAATTGAAAAAAATGGAATCAAATCGAATAGAATCGAAAAGAATCGAATCGAATCGAAAGAATCGAATCAAATCGACAAAAATCAAATCAAATTGAATTGAATCGAACAGAATTGAATCGAATGACATCGAAAAGAAGCGAATCGAAAAGAATCGAATCCAATAGAAAAGAACCGAATCGAATTGAATCAAATCGAAAGGAATCGAATAAAATCAAAAATAATCAAAACGAATTGAAAAATCGAATCGATTTGATTAATTTCGGTTCGATTCGATTATTTTTGATTCAATTCGTTTTGATTCGATTATTTTCTATTCGATTTGATTATTTTTGATTCGATTCGATTCTTTTCGATTCGATTAATTTCGATTCGATTTGATTCGATTCTTTTCAATTCGATTTGATTTTCTTTTTTTTAATTTTTAAATTTAGTTTTCATAGTCACACAGAGAGAGAGAGAGGCAGAGACACAGACAGAGGGAGAAGCAGGCTCCATGCACCGGGAGCCCAACGTGGGATTCAATCCCAGATCTCCAGAATCACGCCCTGGGCCAAAGGCAGGCGCTAAACCGCTGCGCCACCCAGGGATCCCCGATTTGATTATTTTCTATTCAATTCTATTCGATTCGATTATTTTCAGTTCGATTCGATTGCATTTGATTCGATTATTTTCGATTCAATTCGGTTTGATTATTTTGAATTGATTTGATTCTTTTCGATTTAAATCGATTCGATTCTTTTCGATTCCATTATTTTATTTTTTTTAAACTAGATTAATTAATTATTTATTTATTTATGCTAGTCACAGAGAGAGAGAGGCAGAGACATAGGCAGAGGGAGAAGCAGGCTCTATGCACCGGGAGCCCGATGTGGGATTCGATCCAGGGTCTCCAGGATTGCGCCCTGGGCCAAAGGCAGGCGCCAAACTGCTGCGCCACCCAGGGATCCCTGATTCCATTATTCTAGATTTGATTCGATTTTTTGATTCGATTCGATTATTTTTGATTCAATTCGATTGGATTATTTTCGATTCGGTTCTATTCGAACCGATTATTTTCGATTCAATTCGATTCGATGCGATTATTTTCCATTTGATTCGATTATTTTCGATTCGATTTGATTAATTTTGATTCGATACGATTATTTTCAATTCAATTCAATACAATTTGATTATTTCTTATTCTATTTGATTGGATTCGATTCGATTATTTTTGATTCGATTCCATTATTTTTTATTAGATTCAATTCTTTTCTATTCGATTCGATTATTTTCGATTTGATTCTATTCGATTATTTTCGATTCAATTCGGTTCGATTCGAATCGATTATTTTCGATTCAATTCAATTCGATTCGGTTCGATAATTTTCGATTTGATTCGATTATTTTGTATTCGATTCAATTCGATTCGAATCGAGTATTTTCGATTCGATTATATTCGAATCAGTTTGGTTCGATTCGATTCGATTATTTTCGATTCAAATCAGTTCGATTCGATTATTTTAGATTCAATTCGGTTCGATTGGGTTTGATTATTTTCGATTTGATTCGATTCGATTCGATTATTTTCGATTCGATTCTATTGGATTCGTTTAGATTATTTTCAATTCGATTCGATTCTTCAATTCGATTCGATTATTTTCGATTCACTTCATTTCTATTATTTCCGGTTCGATTGGATGCGAATCTTTTCGATTTGATTATTTTCGATTTGATTATTTTCGATTCGATTCGATTCTTTTCAATTCGATTCGAATCCTTTCGATTCGGTTCGATTATTTTCGCTTCAAATCAATTCTTTTCGATTTGATTCTTTTCCTTTTTTAAATTTCTTTTACAGATTTTATTTAGTTATTCATAGAGACACAGCTAGAGAGAGAGAGGCAGAGACACAGGCAGAGGGAGAAGCAGGCTCCATCCAGGGAGCCTGATGTGTGACTCAATCCCGGGTCTCCAGGATCACACCCTGGGCTGCAGGCAGCGCTAAACCGCTGCGCCACTGGGGCTGCCCTTTATTCTATTTTTTTCGATTCGATTCAATAGTTTTGATTCGAATCGACTTGATTCTTTTTGATTTGATTATTTTAGATTCGATTCGGTTCGATTGTTTTCAATTTGATTCTATTCGATTCGATTTTTCTCAATTCTATTCTGTTCTTTTCGATTCAATTCGATTATATTCGATTCAATTCGATTGGTTTATATTCGATTCGATTCGATGGGAATCGATTATTTTTTATTCGATTCGATTTGATTCAATTATTTTCAATCCAATTCTATTCGATTAGTTTCATTTCAATTCGATTCGATTCGATTTGATTATAATGAATTCTTTTCAATTCTATTTGAATACTTTTAATTCAATTCGATTCGATTATTTTTGATTCGATTCTATTTTTTCGATTTGATTATTTTCGATTCAATTTGATTCGATTCGATTCGATTCGATTATTTTCAATTTGATTCTATTCGATTCGATTCAATTCTTTTCTATTCTATTCGTATCACCTCGATTCTTTTCGATTCGATTATTTTAGATTCGATTCGATTATTTTCAATTTGATTTGATTATTTTTGATTCGATTCGATTCTTTTCAATTCAATTCGATTCGATTCGATTATTTTCAATTCTCTTCTTTTCCATTATTTTCGATTCAATTCGATGTGAATCGATTATTTTTGAATCTATTCGTTTCAATTCGATTCGATTCAATTTGATTAGATTCGATTATTTTAGATTCGATTCGAATCGATTCCATTAATTTTTATTCGATTCGATAATTTTTTATTCGATTCGATTATTTTCGATTCGATTCGATGGATTCGATTCGTTTATTTTCGATTCTATTTGATTATTTTTGATTCGATTCGATTCTTTTCAATTTGATTCAATTCTTTTCGATTCGACTCGATTTTTTTCGATTCGATACGATTCTTTTCCATTCGATTCGATTCTTTTCGATTCGATTCATTCGAATAATCTAATCAAATCAAATTGAATCGAAAAGATTTGATTCGAATCGAATAGAAGAGAATCGAATCGAATCGAATTGAAAGAATCGAATCGAATCAAATCGAAAAGAATCGAATCGAATCAAATCAAAAAGAATCTAAACGAATTGAAAAAATCGAATCGAATTTAATACAATCGAAAAGAATCGAATCGAAAGAATCGAATCAAATCGACAAAAATTGAATCAAATTGAATTGAATCGAACATTATCGAATCAAATGACATCGAAAAGAAGCGAATCGAAAAGAATCGAATCCAATAGAAAAGAATCGAATCGAATTGAATCAAATTGAAAGGAATCGAATCAACAAAAAGAATCGAAACCAATTGAAAAAGATCGATTCGATTCGATTAATTTCAATTCAATTCGATTATTTTTGATTCAATTCCATTCGATTCGATTCTTTTCTATTCGATTCGATTATTTTTGATTCTGTTCGATTCTTTTCGATTCGATTAATTTCGATTCGATTTGATTCGATTCTTTTCAATTTGATTTGATTATTTTCTTTTTTTAATTTTTAAATTTATTTATGATAGTCACACAGAGAGAGAGAGAGGCAGAGACACAGGCAGAGGGAGAAGCAGGCTCCATGCACCGGGAGCCCAACGTGGGATTCAATCCCAGATCTCCAGAATCACGCCCTGGGCCAAAGGCAGGCTCTAAACTGCTGCGCCACCCAGGGATCCCCAATTTGATTATTTTCTACTCAATTCTATTCAATTCAATTATTTTCGGTTCAATTCGGTTTGATTATTTTTTAATTGATTTGATTCTTTTCGATTCGATTCGATTATTTTCGATTCGAATCAATTCGATTCTTTTCGAGTCTGTTATTTTAGATTCGATTTGATTTTTTGATTCGATTTGATTCTTTTCGATTCGATTCTTTTCCATTCGATTCGATTCTTTTCGATTCGATTCGATTCGATTATATTTGATTCAATTCGATTGGCTTAGATTCGATTCGATTCGATGGGAATCGATTATTTTTGATTCAATTTGATGGGATTCGATTCTTTTCGATTTGATTCGATTCTTTTTGATTTGACTCCATTTTTTTCGATTCAATTAGATTCTTTTGGATTCGTAACGATTCTTTTCCATTCGATTCGATTCTTTTCGATTTGATTCGATTCGATTCTTTTCAATTCGATTCATTCAAATAATCGAATCAAATCAAATTGAATCGAAAAGATTTGATTCGAATCGAATAGAAAAGAATCGAATCTAATTGAATCGAATCAAAAAGAATCAAATCGAATTGAATCTAATCGAAAAGAATCGAATTGAATCGAATCAAAAAGATCTAAACGAATTGAAAAAAATGGAATCAAATCGAATAGAATCGAAAAGAATCGAATCGAATCGAAAGAATCGAATCAAATCGACAAAAATCAAATCAAATTGAATTGAATCGAACAGAATTGAATCGAATGACATCGAAAAGAAGCGAATCGAAAAGAATCGAATCCAATAGAAAAGAACCGAATCGAATTGAATCAAATCGAAAGGAATCGAATAAAATCAAAAATAATCAAAACGAATTGAAAAATCGAATCGATTTGATTAATTTCGGTTCGATTCGATTATTTTTGATTCAATTCGTTTTGATTCGATTATTTTCTATTCGATTTGATTATTTTTGATTCGATTCGATTCTTTTCGATTCGATTAATTTCGATTCGATTTGATTCGATTCTTTTCAATTCGATTTGATTTTCTTTTTTTTAATTTTTAAATTTAGTTTTCATAGTCACACAGAGAGAGAGAGAGGCAGAGACACAGACAGAGGGAGAAGCAGGCTCCATGCACCGGGAGCCCAACGTGGGATTCAATCCCAGATCTCCAGAATCACGCCCTGGGCCAAAGGCAGGCGCTAAAACCGCTGCGCCACCCAGGGATCCCCGATTTGATTATTTTCTATTCAATTCTATTCGATTCGATTATTTTCAGTTCGATTCGATTGCATTTGATTCGATTATTTTCGATTCAATTCGGTTTGATTATTTTTGAATTGATTTGATTCTTTTCGATTTAAATCGATTCGATTCTTTTCGATTCCATTATTTTATTTTTTTTAAACTAGATTAATTAATTATTTATTTATTTATGCTAGTCACAGAGAGAGAGAGGCAGAGACATAGGCAGAGGGAGAAGCAGGCTCTATGCACCGGGAGCCCGATGTGGGATTCGATCCAGGGTCTCCAGGATTGCGCCCTGGGCCAAAGGCAGGTGCCAAACTGCTGCGCCACCCAGGGATCCCTGATTCCATTATTCTAGATTTGATTCGATTTTTTGATTCGATTCGATTATTTTTGATTCAATTCGATTGGATTATTTTCGATTCGGTTCTATTCGAACCGATTATTTTCGATTCAATTCGATTCGATGCGATTATTTTCCATTTGATTCGATTATTTTCGATTCGATTTGATTAATTTTGATTCGATACGATTATTTTCAATTCAATTCAATACAATTTGATTATTTCTTATTCTATTTGATTGGATTCGATTCGATTATTTTTGATTCGATTCCATTATTTTTTATTAGATTCAATTCTTTTCGATTCGATTCGATTATTTTCGATTTGATTCTATTCGATTATTTTCGATTCAATTCGGTTCGATTCGGTTCGATAATTTTCGATTTGATTCGATTATTTTGTATTCGATTCAATTCGATTCGAATCGAGTATTTTCGATTCGATTATATTCGAATCAGTTTGGTTCGATTCGATTCGATTATTTTCGATTCAAATCAGTTCGATTCGATTATTTTAGATTCAATTCGGTTCGATTGGGTTTGATTATTTTCGATTTGATTCGATTCGATTCGATTATTTTCGATTCGATTCTATTGGATTCGTTTAGATTATTTTCAATTCGATTCGATTCTTCAATTCGATTCGATTATTTTCGATTCACTTCATTTCTATTATTTCCGGTTCGATTGGATGCGAATCTTTTCGATTTGATTATTTTCGATTTGATTATTTTCGATTCGATTCGATTCTTTTCAATTCGATTCGAATCCTTTCGATTCGGTTCGATTATTTTCGCTTCAAATCAATTCTTTTCGATTTGATTCTTTTCCTTTTTTAAATTTCTTTTACAGATTTTATTTAGTTATTCATAGAGACACAGCTAGAGAGAGAGAGGCAGAGACACAGGCAGAGGGAGAAGCAGGCTCCATCCAGGGAGCCTGATGTGTGACTCAATCCCGGGTCTCCAGGATCACACCCTGGGCTGCAGGCAGCGCTAAACCGCTGCGCCACTGGGGCTGCCCTTTATTCTATTTTTTTCGATTCGATTCAATAGTTTTGATTCGAATCGACTTGATTCTTTTTGATTTGATTATTTTAGATTCGATTCGGTTCGATTGTTTTCAATTTGATTCTATTCGATTCGATTTTTCTCAATTCTATTCTGTTCTTTTCGATTCAATTCGATTATATTCGATTCAATTCGATTGGTTTATATTCGATTCGATTCGATGGGAATCGATTATTTTTTATTCGATTCGATTTGATTCAATTATTTTCAATCCAATTCTATTCGATTAGTTTCATTTCAATTCGATTCGATTCGATTTGATTATAATGAATTCTTTTCAATTCTATTTGAATACTTTTAATTCAATTCGATTCGATTATTTTTGATTCGATTCTATTTTTTCGATTTGATTATTTTCGATTCAATTTGATTCGATTCGATTCGATTCGATTATTTTCAATTTGATTCTATTCGATTCGATTCAATTCTTTTCTATTCTATTCGTATCACCTCGATTCTTTTCGATTCGATTATTTTAGATTCGATTCGATTATTTTCAATTTGATTTGATTATTTTTGATTCGATTCGATTCTTTTCAATTCAATTCGATTCGATTCGATTATTTTCAATTCTCTTCTTTTCCATTATTTTCGATTCAATTCGATGTGAATCGATTATTTTTGAATCTATTCGTTTCAATTCGATTCGATTCAATTTGATTAGATTCGATTATTTTAGATTCGATTCGAATCGATTCCATTAATTTTTATTCGATTCGATAATTTTTTATTCGATTCGATTATTTTCGATTCGATTCGATGGATTCGATTCGTTTATTTTCGATTCTATTTGATTATTTTTGATTCGATTCGATTCTTTTCAATTTGATTCAATTCTTTTCGATTCGACTCGATTTTTTTCGATTCGATACGATTCTTTTCCATTCGATTCGATTCTTTTCGATTCGATTCATTCGAATAATCTAATCAAATCAAATTGAATCGAAAAGATTTGATTCGAATCGAATAGAAGAGAATCGAATCGAATCGAATTGAAAGAATCGAATCGAATCAAATCGAAAAGAATCGAATCGAATCAAATCAAAAAGAATCTAAACGAATTGAAAAAATCGAATCGAATTTAATACAATCGAAAAGAATCGAATCGAAAGAATCGAATCAAATCGACAAAAATTGAATCAAATTGAATTGAATCGAACATTATCGAATCAAATGACATCGAAAAGAAGCGAATCGAAAAGAATCGAATCCAATAGAAAAGAATCGAATCGAATTGAATCAAATTGAAAGGAATCGAATCAACAAAAAGAATCGAAACCAATTGAAAAAGATCGATTCGATTCGATTAATTTCAATTCAATTCGATTATTTTTGATTCAATTCCATTCGATTCGATTCTTTTCTATTCGATTCGATTATTTTTGATTCTGTTCGATTCTTTTCGATTCGATTAATTTCGATTCGATTTGATTCGATTCTTTTCAATTTGATTTGATTATTTTCTTTTTTTAATTTTTAAATTTATTTATGATAGTCACACAGAGAGAGAGAGAGGCAGAGACACAGGCAGAGGGAGAAGCAGGCTCCATGCACCGGGAGCCCAACGTGGGATTCAATCCCAGATCTCCAGAATCACGCCCTGGGCCAAAGGCAGGCTCTAAACTGCTGCGCCACCCAGGGATCCCCAATTTGATTATTTTCTACTCAATTCTATTCAATTCAATTATTTTCGGTTCAATTCGGTTTGATTATTTTTTAATTGATTTGATTCTTTTCGATTCGATTCGATTATTTTCGATTCGAATCAATTCGATTCTTTTCGAGTCTGTTATTTTAGATTCGATTTGATTTTTTGATTCGATTTGATTCTTTTCGATTCGATTCTTTTCCATTCGATTCGATTCTTTTCGATTCGATTCGATTCGATTATATTTGATTCAATTCGATTGGCTTAGATTCGATTCGATTCGATGGGAATCGATTATTTTTGATTCAATTTGATGGGATTCGATTCTTTTCGATTTGATTCGATTCTTTTTGATTTGACTCCATTTTTTTCGATTCAATTAGATTCTTTTGGATTCGTAACGATTCTTTTCCATTCGATTCGATTCTTTTCGATTTGATTCGATTCGATTCTTTTCAATTCGATTCATTCAAATAATCGAATCAAATCAAATTGAATCGAAAAGATTTGATTCGAATCGAATAGAAAAGAATCGAATCTAATTGAATCGAATCAAAAAGAATCAAATCGAATTGAATCTAATCGAAAAGAATCGAATTGAATCGAATCAAAAAGATCTAAACGAATTGAAAAAAATGGAATCAAATCGAATAGAATCGAAAAGAATCGAATCGAATCGAAAGAATCGAATCAAATCGACAAAAATCAAATCAAATTGAATTGAATCGAACAGAATTGAATCGAATGACATCGAAAAGAAGCGAATCGAAAAGAATCGAATCCAATAGAAAAGAACCGAATCGAATTGAATCAAATCGAAAGGAATCGAATAAAATCAAAAATAATCAAAACGAATTGAAAAATCGAATCGATTTGATTAATTTCGGTTCGATTCGATTATTTTTGATTCAATTCGTTTTGATTCGATTATTTTCTATTCGATTTGATTATTTTTGATTCGATTCGATTCTTTTCGATTCGATTAATTTCGATTCGATTTGATTCGATTCTTTTCAATTCGATTTGATTTTCTTTTTTTTAATTTTTAAATTTAGTTTTCATAGTCACACAGAGAGAGAGAGAGGCAGAGACACAGACAGAGGGAGAAGCAGGCTCCATGCACCGGGAGCCCAACGTGGGATTCAATCCCAGATCTCCAGAATCACGCCCTGGGCCAAAGGCAGGCGCTAAACCGCTGCGCCACCCAGGGATCCCCGATTTGATTATTTTCTATTCAATTCTATTCGATTCGATTATTTTCAGTTCGATTCGATTGCATTTGATTCGATTATTTTCGATTCAATTCGGTTTGATTATTTTTGAATTGATTTGATTCTTTTCGATTTAAATCGATTCGATTCTTTTCGATTCCATTATTTTATTTTTTTTTAAACTAGATTAATTAATTATTTATTTATTTATGCTAGTCACAGAGAGAGAGAGGCAGAGACATAGGCAGAGGGAGAAGCAGGCTCTATGCACCGGGAGCCCGATGTGGGATTCGATCCAGGGTCTCCAGGATTGCGCCCTGGGCCAAAGGCAGGCGCCAAACTGCTGCGCCACCCAGGGATCCCTGATTCCATTATTCTAGATTTGATTCGATTTTTTGATTCGATTCGATTATTTTTGATTCAATTCGATTGGATTATTTTCGATTCGGTTCTATTCGAACCGATTATTTTCGATTCAATTCGATTCGATGCGATTATTTTCCATTTGATTCGATTATTTTCGATTCGATTTGATTAATTTTGATTCGATACGATTATTTTCAATTCAATTCAATACAATTTGATTATTTCTTATTCTATTTGATTGGATTCGATTCGATTATTTTTGATTCGATTCCATTATTTTTTATTAGATTCAATTCTTTTCGATTCGATTCGATTATTTTCGATTTGATTCTATTCGATTATTTTCGATTCAATTCGGTTCGATTCGAATCGATTATTTTCGATTTGATTCGATTATTTTGTATTCGATTCAATTCGATTCGAATCGAGTATTTTCGATTCGATTATATTCGAATCAGTTTGGTTCGATTCGATTCGATTATTTTCGATTCAAATCAGTTCGATTCGATTATTTTAGATTCAATTCGGTTCGATTGGGTTTGATTATTTTCGATTTGATTCGATTCGATTCGATTATTTTTGATTCGATTCTATTGGATTCGTTTAGATTATTTTCAATTCGATTCGATTCTTCAATTCGATTCGATTATTTTCGATTCACTTCATTTCTATTATTTCCGGTTCGATTGGATGCGAATCTTTTCGATTTGATTATTTTCGATTTGATTCTTTTCGATTTGATTCGATTCGATTCTTTCAATTCGATTCGATTCGATTCTCTTCTATTCGATTCGAATCAAATCTTTTCGATTCAATTTGATTTGATTAGATTATTCGAATGAATCGAATCGAATCGAATGGAAAAGAATCGTATCGAATCGAAAAAAATCGAGTCGAATCGAAAAGAATCGAATCAAATTGAAAAGAATCGAATCGAATCAAAAATAATCAAATAGAATCGAAAATAAACGAATCGAATCCATCGAATCGAATCGAAAATAATCGAATTGAATAAAAAATTATCGAATCGAATAAAAATTAATGGAATCGATTCGAATCGAATCTAAAATAATCGAATCTAATCAAATTGAATCGAATCGAATTGAAACGAATAGATTCAAAAATAATCGATTCACATCGAATTGAATCGAAAATAATGGAAAAGAAGAGAATTGAAAATAATCGAATCGAATCGAATTGAATTGAAAAGAATCGAATCGAATCAAAAATAATCAAATCAAATTGAAAATAATCGAATCGAATCTAAAATAATCGAATCGAAAAGAATCGAGGTGATACGAATAGAATAGAAAAGAATTGAATCGAATCGAATAGAATCAAATTGAAAATAATCGAATCGAATCGAATCGAATCAAATTGAATCGAAAATAATCAAATCGAAAAAATAGAATCGAATCAAAAATAATCGAATCGAATTGAATTAAAAGTATTCAAATAGAATTGAAAAGAATTCATTATAATCAAATCGAATCGAATCGAATTGAAATGAAACTAATCGAATAGAATTGGATTGAAAATAATTGAATCAAATCGAATCGAATAAAAAATAATCGATTCCCATCGAATCGAATCGAATATAAACCAATCGAATTGAATCGAATATAATCGAATTGAATCGAAAAGAACAGAATAGAATTGAGAAAAATCGAATCGAATAGAATCAAATTGAAAACAATCGAACCGAATCGAATCTAAAATAATCAAATCAAAAAGAATCAAGTCGATTCGAATCAAAACTATTGAATCAAATCGAAAAAAATAGAATAAAGGGCAGCCCCAGTGGCGCAGCGGTTTAGCGCTGCCTGCAGCCCAGGGTGTGATCCTGGAGACCCGGGATTGAGTCACACATCAGGCTCCCTGGATGGAGCCTGCTTCTCCCTCTGCTTGTGTCTCTGCCTCTCTCTCTCTAGCTGTGTCTCTATGAATAACTAAATAAAATCTGTAAAAGAAATTTAAAAAAGGAAAAGAATCAAATCGAAAAGAATTGATTTGAAGCGAAAATAATCGAACCGAATCGAAAGGATTCGAATCGAATTGAAAAGAATCGAATCGAATCTAAGCCAATCGAATTGAATCAAATATAATCGAATCGAATCAAATCAAAAAGAATCTAAACGAATTGAAAAAATCGAATCGAATTTAATACAATCGAAAAGAATCGAATCGAAAGAATCGAATCAAATCGACAAAAATTGAATCAAATTGAATTGAATCGAACATTATCGAATCAAATGACATCGAAAAGAAGCGAATCCAATAGAAAAGAATCGAATCGAATTGAATCAAATTGAAAGGAATCGAATCAACAAAAAGAATCGAAACCAATTGAAAAAGATCGATTCGATTCGATTAATTTCAATTCAATTCGATTATTTTTGATTCAATTCCATTCGATTCGATTCTTTTCTATTCGATTCGATTATTTTTGATTCTGTTCGATTCTTTTCGATTCGATTAATTTCGATTCGATTTGATTCGATTCTTTTCAATTTGATTTGATTATTTTCTTTTTTTAATTTTTAAATTTATTTATGATAGTCACACAGAGAGAGAGAGAGGCAGAGACACAGGCAGAGGGAGAAGCAGGCTCCATGCACCGGGAGCCCAACGTGGGATTCAATCCCAGATCTCCAGAATCACGCCCTGGGCCAAAGGCAGGCTCTAAACTGCTGCGCCACCCAGGGATCCCCAATTTGATTATTTTCTACTCAATTCTATTCAATTCAATTATTTTCGGTTCAATTCGGTTTGATTATTTTTAATTGATTTGATTCTTTTCGATTCGATTATTTTCGATTCGAATCAATTCGATTCTTTTCGAGTCTGTTATTTTAGATTCGATTTGATTTTTTGATTCGATTTGATTCTTTTCGATTCGATTCTTTTCCATTCGATTCGATTCTTTTCGATTCGATTCGATTCGATTATATTTGATTCAATTCGATTGGCTTAGATTCGATTCGATTCGATGGGAATCGATTATTTTTGATTCAATTTGATGGGATTCGATTCTTTTCGATTTGATTCGATTCTTTTGATTTGACTCCATTTTTTTCGATTCAATTAGATTCTTTTGGATTCGTAACGATTCTTTTCCATTCGATTCGATTCTTTTCGATTTGATTCGATTCGATTCTTTTCAATTCGATTCATTCAAATAATCGAATCAAATCAAATTGAATCGAAAAGATTTGATTCGAATCGAATAGAAAAGAATCGAATCTAATTGAATCGAATCAAAAAGAATCAAATCGAATTGAATCTAATCGAAAAGAATCGAATTGAATCGAATCAAAAAGATCTAAACGAATTGAAAAAAATGGAATCAAATCGAATAGAATCGAAAAGAATCGAATCGAATCGAAAGAATCGAATCAAATCGACAAAAATCAAATCAAATTGAATTGAATCGAACAGAATTGAATCGAATGACATCGAAAAGAAGCGAATCGAAAAGAATCGAATCCAATAGAAAAGAACCGAATCGAATTGAATCAAATCGAAAGGAATCGAATAAAATCAAAAATAATCAAAACGAATTGAAAAATCGAATCGATTTGATTAATTTCGGTTCGATTCGATTATTTTTGATTCAATTCGTTTTGATTCGATTATTTTCTATTCGATTTGATTATTTTTGATTCGATTCGATTCTTTTCGATTCGATTAATTTCGATTCGATTTGATTCGATTCTTTTCAATTCGATTTGATTTTCTTTTTTTTAATTTTTAAATTTAGTTTTCATAGTCACACAGAGAGAGAGAGAGGCAGAGACACAGACAGAGGGAGAAGCAGGCTCCATGCACCGGGAGCCCAACGTGGGATTCAATCCCAGATCTCCAGAATCACGCCCTGGGCCAAAGGCAGGCGCTAAACCGCTGCGCCACCCAGGGATCCCCGATTTGATTATTTTCTATTCAATTCTATTCGATTCGATTATTTTCAGTTCGATTCGATTGCATTTGATTCGATTATTTTCGATTCAATTCGGTTTGATTATTTTTGAATTGATTTGATTCTTTTCGATTTAAATCGATTCGATTCTTTTCGATTCCATTATTTTATTTTTTTTTAAACTAGATTAATTAATTATTTATTTATTTATGCTAGTCACAGAGAGAGAGAGGCAGAGACATAGGCAGAGGGAGAAGCAGGCTCTATGCACCGGGAGCCCGATGTGGGATTCGATCCAGGGTCTCCAGGATTGCGCCCTGGGCCAAAGGCAGGCGCCAAACTGCTGCGCCACCCAGGGATCCCTGATTCCATTATTCTAGATTTGATTCGATTTTTTGATTCGATTCGATTATTTTTGATTCAATTCGATTGGATTATTTTCGATTCGGTTCTATTCGAACCGATTATTTTCGATTCAATTCGATTCGATGCGATTATTTTCCATTTGATTCGATTATTTTCGATTCGATTTGATTAATTTTGATTCGATACGATTATTTTCAATTCAATTCAATACAATTTGATTATTTCTTATTCTATTTGATTGGATTCGATTCGATTATTTTTGATTCGATTCCATTATTTTTTATTAGATTCAATTCTTTTCGATTCGATTCGATTATTTTCGATTTGATTCTATTCGATTATTTTCGATTCAATTCGGTTCGATTCGAATCGATAATTTTCGATTCAATTCAATTCGATTCGGTTCGATAATTTTCGATTTGATTCGATTATTTTGTATTCGATTCAATTCGATTCGAATCGAGTATTTTCGATTCGATTATATTCGAATCAGTTTGGTTCGATTCGATTCGATTATTTTCGATTCAAATCAGTTCGATTCGATTATTTTAGATTCAATTCGGTTCGATTGGGTTTGATTATTTTCGATTTGATTCGATTCGATTCGATTATTTTCGATTCGATTCTATTGGATTCGTTTAGATTATTTTCAATTCGATTCGATTCTTCAATTCGATTCGATTATTTTCGATTCACTTCATTTCTATTATTTCCGGTTCGATTGGATGCGAATCTTTTCGATTTGATTATTTTCGATTTGATTCTTTTCGATTCGATTCGATTCTTTTCAATTCGATTCGAATCCTTTCGATTCGGTTCGATTATTTTCGCTTCAAATCAATTCTTTTCGATTTGATTCTTTTCCTTTTTTAAATTTCTTTTACAGATTTTATTTAGTTATTCATAGAGACACAGCTAGAGAGAGAGAGGCAGAGACACAGGCAGAGGGAGAAGCAGGCTCCATCCAGGGAGCCTGATGTGTGACTCAATCCTGGGTCTCCAGGATCACACCCTGGGCTGCAGGCAGCGCTAAACCGCTGCGCCACTGGGGCTGCCCTTTATTCTATTTTTTTCGATTCGATTCAATATTTTTGATTCGAATCGACTTGATTCTTTTTGATTTGATTATTTTAGATTCGATTCGGTTCGATTGTTTTCAATTTGATTCTATTCGATTCGATTTTTCTCAATTCTATTCTGTTCTTTTCGATTCAATTCGATTATATTCGATTCAATTCGATTGGTTTATATTCGATTCGATTCGATGGGAATCGATTATTTTTTATTCGATTCGATTTGATTCAATTATTTTCTTTTTTTTTTTTTTTTTTTTAATACATTTTTTATTTTTTTATTCATAGAGATGCAGAGAGAGAGAGAGAGAGAGGCAGAGACACAGGCAGAGGGAGAAGCAGGCCCCATGTAGAGAGCCTGATGTGGGACTCGATCCAGGGTCTCCAGATCACGCCCGGGGCTTCAGGCGGCGCTAAACCGCTGCGCCACCGGGGCTGCCCTGATTCAATTATTTTCAATCCAATTCTATTCGATTAGTTTCATTTCAATTCGATTCGATTCGATTTGATTATAATGAATTCTTTTCAATTCTATTTGAATACTTTTAATTCAATTCGATTCGATTATTTTTGATTCGATTCTATTTTTTCGATTTGATTATTTTCGATTCAATTTGATTCGATTCGATTCGATTCGATTATTTTCAATTTGATTCTATTCGATTCGATTCAATTCTTTTCTATTCTATTCGTATCACCTCGATTCTTTTCGATTCGATTATTTTAGATTCGATTCGATTATTTTCAATTTGATTTGATTATTTTTGATTCGATTCGATTCTTTTCAATTCAATTCGATTCGATTCGATTATTTTCAATTCTCTTCTTTTCCATTATTTTCGATTCAATTCGATGTGAATCGATTATTTTTGAATCTATTCGTTTCAATTCGATTCGATTCAATTTGATTAGATTCGATTATTTTAGATTCGATTCGAATCGATTCCATTAATTTTTATTCGATTCGATAATTTTTTATTCAATTCGATTATTTTCGATTCGATTCGATGGATTCGATTCGTTTATTTTCGATTCTATTTGATTATTTTTGATTCGATTCGATTCTTTTCAATTTGATTCGATTCTTTTCGATTCGACTCGATTTTTTTCGATTCGATACGATTCTTTTCCATTCGATTCGATTCTTTTCGATTCGATTCATTCGAATAATCTAATCAAATCAAATTGAATCGAAAAGATTTGATTCGAATCGAATAGAAGAGAATCGAATCGAATCGAATTGAAAGAATCGAATCGAATCAAATCGAAAAGAATCGAATCGAATCAAATCAAAAAGAATCTAAACGAATTGAAAAAATCGAATCGAATTTAATACAATCGAAAAGAATCGAATCGAAAGAATCGAATCAAATCGACAAAAATTGAATCAAATTGAATTGAATCGAACATTATCGAATCAAATGACATCGAAAAGAAGCGAATCGAAAAGAATCGAATCCAATAGAAAAGAATCGAATCGAATTGAATCAAATTGAAAGGAATCGAATCAACAAAAAGAATCGAAACCAATTGAAAAAGATCGATTCGATTCGATTAATTTCAATTCAATTCGATTATTTTTGATTCAATTCCATTCGATTCGATTCTTTTCTATTCGATTCGATTATTTTTGATTCTGTTCGATTCTTTTCGATTCGATTAATTTCGATTCGATTTGATTCGATTCTTTTCAATTTGATTTGATTATTTTCTTTTTTTAATTTTTAAATTTATTTATGATAGTCACACAGAGAGAGAGAGAGGCAGAGACACAGGCAGAGGGAGAAGCAGGCTCCATGCACCGGGAGCCCAACGTGGGATTCAATCCCAGATCTCCAGAATCACGCCCTGGGCCAAAGGCAGGCTCTAAACTGCTGCGCCACCCAGGGATCCCCAATTTGATTATTTTCTACTCAATTCTATTCAATTCAATTATTTTCGGTTCAATTCGGTTTGATTATTTTTTAATTGATTTGATTCTTTTCGATTCGATTCGATTATTTTCGATTCGAATCAATTCGATTCTTTTCGAGTCTGTTATTTTAGATTCGATTTGATTTTTTGATTCGATTTGATTCTTTTCGATTCGATTCTTTTCCATTCGATTCGATTCTTTTCGATTCGATTCGATTATATTTGATTCAATTCGATTGGCTTAGATTCGATTCGATTCGATGGGAATCGATTATTTTTGATTCAATTTGATGGGATTCGATTCTTTTCGATTTGATTCGATTCTTTTTGATTTGACTCCATTTTTTTCGATTCAATTAGATTCTTTTGGATTCGTAACGATTCTTTTCCATTCGATTCGATTCTTTTCGATTTGATTCGATTCGATTCTTTTCAATTCGATTCATTCAAATAATCGAATCAAATCAAATTGAATCGAAAAGATTTGATTCGAATCGAATAGAAAAGAATCGAATCTAATTGAATCGAATCAAAAAGAATCAAATCGAATTGAATCTAATCGAAAAGAATCGAATTGAATCGAATCAAAAAGATCTAAACGAATTGAAAAAAATGGAATCAAATCGAATAGAATCGAAAAGAATCGAATCGAATCGAAAGAATCGAATCAAATCGACAAAAATCAAATCAAATTGAATTGAATCGAACAGAATTGAATCGAATGACATCGAAAGAAGCGAATCGAAAAGAATCGAATCCAATAGAAAAGAACCGAATCGAATTGAATCAAATCGAAAGGAATCGAATAAAATCAAAAATAATCAAAACGAATTGAAAAATCGAATCGATTTGATTAATTTCGGTTCGATTCGATTATTTTTGATTCAATTCGTTTTGATTCGATTATTTTCTATTCGATTTGATTATTTTTGATTCGATTCGATTCTTTTCGATTCGATTAATTTCGATTCGATTTGATTCGATTCTTTTCAATTCGATTTGATTTTCTTTTTTTTAATTTTTAAATTTAGTTTTCATAGTCACACAGAGAGAGAGAGAGGCAGAGACACAGACAGAGGGAGAAGCAGGCTCCATGCACCGGGAGCCCACGTGGGATTCAATCCCAGATCTCCAGAATCACGCCCTGGGCCAAAGGCAGGCGCTAAACCGCTGCGCCACCCAGGGATCCCCGATTTGATTATTTTCTATTCAATTCTATTCGATTCGATTATTTTCAGTTCGATTCGATTGCATTTGATTCGATTATTTTCGATTCAATTCGGTTTGATTATTTTTGAATTGATTTGATTCTTTTCGATTTAAATCGATTCGATTCTTTTCGATTCCATTATTTTATTTTTTTTAAAACTAGATTAATTAATTATTTATTTATTTTATGCTAGTCACAGAGAGAGAGAGGCAGAGACATAGGCAGAGGGAGAAGCAGGCTCTATGCACCGGGAGCCCGATGTGGGATTCGATCCAGGGTCTCCAGGATTGCGCCCTGGGCCAAAGGCAGGGCCAAACTGCTGCGCCACCCAGGGATCCCTGATTCCATTATTCTAGATTTGATTCGATTTTTTGATTCGATTCGATTATTTTTGATTCAATTCGATTGGATTTTTTCGATTCGGTTATTCGAACCGATTATTTTCGATTCAATTCGATTCGTGCGATTATTTTCCATTTGATTCGATTATTTTCGATTCGATTTGATTAATTTTGATTCGATACGATTTTTTCAATTCAATTCAATACAATTTATTATTTCTTATTCTATTTGATTGGATTCGTTCGATTATTTTTGATTCGATTCCATTATTTTTTATTAGATTCAATTCTTTTCGATTCGATTCGATTATTTTCGATTTGATTCTATTCGATTATTTTCGATTCAATTCGGTTCGATTCGAATCGATTATTTTCGATTCAATTCAATTCGATTCGGTTCGATAATTTTCGATTTGATTCGATTATTTTGTATTCGATTCAATTCGATTCGAATCGAGTATTTTCGATTCGATTATATTCGAATCAGTTTGGTTTCGATTCGATTCGATTATTTTCGATTCAAATCAGTTCGATTCGATTATTTTAGATTCAATTCGGTTCGATTGGGTTTGATTATTTTCGATTTGATTCGATTCGATTCGATTATTTTCGATTCGATTCTATTGGATTCGTTTAGATTATTTTCAATTCGATTCGATTCTTCAATTCGATTCGATTATTTTCGATTCACTTCATTTCTATTATTTCCGGTTCGATTGGATGCGAATCTTTTCGATTTGATTATTTTCGATTTGATTCTTTTCGATTCGATTCGATTCTTTTCAATTCGATTCGAATCCTTTCGATTCGGTTCGATTATTTTTCGCTTCAAATCAATTCTTTTCGATTTGATTCTTTTCCTTTTTTAAATTTCTTTTACAGATTTTATTTAGTTATTCATAGAGACACAGCTAGAAGAGAGAGGCAGAGACCAGGCAAGGGAGAAGCAGGCTCCATCCAGGAGCCTGATGTGTGACTCAATCCCGGGTCTCCAGATCACACCCCTGGGCTGCAGGCAGCGCTAAACCGCTGCGCCACTGGGGCTGCCCTTTATTCTATTTTTTTTTTCGATTCGATTCAATAGTTTTGATTCGAATCGACTTGATTCTTTTTGATTTGATTATTTTAGATTCGATTCGGTTCGATTGTTTTCAATTTGATTCTATTCGATTCGATTTTCTCAATTCTATTCTGTTTTCTTTTCGATTCAATTCGATTATATTCGATTCAATTCGATTGGTTTATATTCGATTCGATTCGATGGGGAATCGATTATTTTTTATTCGATTCGATTTGATTCAATTATTTTCAATCCAATTCTATTCGATTAGTTTCATTTCAATTCGATTCGATTCGATTTTGATTATAATGAATTCTTTTCAATTCTATTTGAATACTTTTAATTCAATTCGATTCGATTATTTTTTGATTCGATTCTATTTTTTCGATTTGATTATTTTCGATTCAATTTGATTCGATTCGATTCGATTCGATTATTTTCAATTTGATTCTATTCGATTCGATTCAATTCTTTTCTATTCTATTCGTATCACCTCGATTCTTTTCGATTCGATTATTTAGATTCGATTCGATTATTTCAATTTGATTTGATTTTTTTGATTCGATTCGATTCTTTTCAATTCAATTCATTCGATTCGATTCGATTATTTCAATTCTCTTCTTTTCCATTATTTTCGATTCAATTCGATGTGAATCGATTATTTTGAATCTATTCGTTTCAATTCGATTCGATTCAATTTGATTAGATTCGATTATTTTAGATTCGATTCGAATCGATTCCATTAATTTTTATTCGATTCGATAATTTTTTATTCAATTCGATTATTTTCGATTCGATTCGATGGATTCGATTCGTTTATTTTCGATTCTATTTGATTATTTTTGATTCGATTCGATTCTTTTCAATTTGATTCGATTCTTTTCGATTCGACTCGATTTTTTTTCGATTCGATACGATTCTTTTCCATTCGATTCGATTCTTTTTCGATTCGATTCATTCGAATAATCTAATCAAATCAAATTGAATCGAAAAGATTTGATTCGAATCGAAGAGAAATCGAATCGAATCGAATTGAAAGAATCGAATCGAATCAAATCGAAAAGAATCGAATCGAATCAAATCAAAAAGAATCTAAACGAATTGAAAAAATCGAATCGAATTTAATACAATCGAAAAGAATCGAATCGAAAGAATCGAATCAAATCGACAAAAATTGAATCAAATTGAATTGAATCGAACATTATCGAATCAAATGACATCGAAAAGAAGCGAATCGAAAAGAATCGAATCCAATAGAAAAGAATCGAATCGAATTGAATCAAATTGAAAGGAATCGAATCAACAAAAGAATCGAAACCAATTGAAAAGATCGATTCGATTCGATTAATTTCAATTCAATTCGATTATTTTTGATTCAATTCCATTCGATTCGATTCTTTTCTATTCGATTCGATTATTTTTGATTCTGTTCGATTCTTTTCGATTCGATTAATTTCGATTCGATTTGATTCGATTCTTTTCAATTTGATTTGATTATTTTCTTTTTTTTATTTTAAATTTATTTATGATAGTCCACAGAGAGAGAGAGAGGCAGAGACACAGGCAGAGGAGAAGCAGGCTCCATGCACCGGGAGCCCAACGTGGGATTCAATCCCAGATCTCCAAATCACGCCCTGGGCCAAAGGCAGGCTCTAAACTGCTGCGCCACCCAGGGATCCCCAATTTGATTATTTTCTACTCAATTCTATTCAATTCAATTATTTTCGGTTCAATTCGGTTTGATTATTTTTTAATTGATTTGATTCTTTTCGATTCGATTCGATTATTTTCGATTCGAATCAATTCGATTCTTTTCGAGTCTGTTATTTTAGATTCGATTTGATTTTTTGATTCGATTTGATTCTTTTCGATTCGATTCTTTTCCATTCGATTCGATTCTTTTCGATTCGATTCGATTCGATTATATTTGATTCAATTCGATTGGCTTAGATTCGATTCGATTCGATGGGAATCGATTATTTTTGATTCAATTTGATGGGATTCGATTCTTTTCGATTTGATTCGATTCTTTTTGATTTGACTCCATTTTTTTCGATTCAATTAGATTCTTTTGGATTCGTAACGATTCTTTTCCATTCGATTCGATTCTTTTCGATTTGATTCGATTCGATTCTTTTCAATTCGATTCATTCAAATAATCGAATCAAATCAAATTGAATCGAAAAGATTTGATTCGAATCGAATAGAAAAGAATCGAATCTAATTGAATCGAATCAAAAAGAATCAAATCGAATTGAATCTAATCGAAAAGAATCGAATTGAATCGAATCAAAAAGATCTAAACGAATTGAAAAAAATGGAATCAAATCGAATAGAATCGAAAAGAATCGAATCGAATCGAAAGAATCGAATCAAATCGACAAAAATCAAATCAAATTGAATTGAATCGAACAGAATTGAATCGAATGACATCGAAAGAAGCGAATCGAAAAGAATCGAATCCAATAGAAAAGAACCGAATCGAATTGAATCAAATCGAAAGGAATCGAATAAAATCAAAAATAATCAAAACGAATTGAAAATCGAATCGATTTGATTAATTTCGGTTCGATTCGATTATTTTTGATTCAATTCGTTTTGATATTCGATTATTTTCTATTCGATTTGATTATTTTTGATTCGATTCGATTCTTTTCGATTCGATTAATTTCGATTCGATTTGATTCGATTCTTTTCAATTCGATTTGATTTTCTTTTTTTTAATTTTTAAATTTAGTTTTCATAGTCACACAGAGAGAGAGAGAGGCAGAGACACAGACAGAGGGAGAAGCAGGCTCCATGCACCGGGAGCCCAACGTGGGATTCAATCCCAGATCTCCAGAATCACGCCCTGGGCCAAAGGCAGGCGCTAAACCGCTGCGCCACCCAGGGATCCCCTTTGATTATTTTCTATTCAATTCTATTCGATTCGATTATTTTCAGTTCGATTCGATTGCATTTGATTCGATTATTTTCGATTCAATTCGGTTTGATTATTTTTGAATTGATTTGATTCTTTTCGATTTAAATCGATTCGATTCTTTTCGATTCCATTATTTTATTTTTTTTAAACTAGATTAATTAATTATTTATTTATTTATGCTAGTCACAGAGAGAGAGAGGCAGAGACATAGGCAGAGGGAGAAGCAGGCTCTATGCACCGGGAGCCCGATGTGGGATTCGATCCAGGGTCTCCAGGATTGCGCCCTGGGCCAAAGGCAGGCGCCAAACTGCTGCGCCACCCAGGGATCCCTGATTCCATTATTCTAGATTTGATTCGATTTTTTGATTCGATTCGATTATTTTGATTCAATTCGATTGGATTATTTTCGATTCGGTTCTATTCGAACCGATTATTTTCGATTCAATTCGATTCGATGCGATTATTTTCCATTTGATTCGATTATTTTCGATTCGATTTGATTAATTTTGATTCGATACGATTATTTTCAATTCAATTCAATACAATTTGATTATTTCTTATTCTATTTGATTGGATTCGATTCGATTATTTTTGATTCGATTCCATTATTTTTTATTAGATTCAATTCTTTTCGATTCGATTCGATTATTTTCGATTTGATTCTATTCGATTATTTTCGATTCAATTCGGTTCGATTCGAATCGATTATTTTCGATTCAATTCAATTCGATTCGGTTCGATAATTTTCGATTTGATTCGATTATTTTGTATTCGATTCAATTCGATTCGAATCGAGTATTTTCGATTCGATTATATTCGAATCAGTTTGGTTCGATTCGATTCGATTATTTTCGATTCAAATCAGTTCGATTCGATTATTTTAGATTCAATTCGGTTCGATTGGGTTTGATTATTTTCGATTTGATTCGATTCGATTCGATTATTTTCGATTCGATTCTATTGGATTCGTTTAGATTATTTTCAATTCGATTCGATTCTTCAATTCGATTCGATTATTTTCGATTCACTTCATTCATTTCTATTATTTCCGGTTCGATTGGATGCGAATCTTTTCGATTTGATTATTTTCGATTTGATTCTTTTCGATTCGATTCGATTCTTTTCAATTCGATTCGAATCCTTTCGATTCGGTTCGATTATTTTCGCTTCAAATCAATTCTTTTCGATTTGATTCTTTTCCTTTTTTAAATTTCTTTTACAGATTTTATTTAGTTATTCATAGAGACACAGCTAGAGAGAGAGAGGCAGAGACACAGGCAGAGGGAGAAGCAGGCTCCATCCAGGGAGCCTGATGTGTGACTCAATCCCGGGTCTCCAGGATCACACCCTGGGCTGCAGGCAGCGCTAAACCGCTGCGCCACTGGGGCTGCCCTTTATTCTATTTTTTTCGATTCGATTCAATAGTTTTGATTCGAATCGACTTGATTCTTTTTGATTTGATTATTTTAGATTCGATTCGGTTCGATTGTTTTCAATTTGATTCTATTCGATTCGATTTTTCTCAATTCTATTCTGTTCTTTTCGATTCAATTCGATTATATTCGATTCAATTCGATTGGTTTATATTCGATTCGATTCGATGGGAATCGATTATTTTTTATTCGATTCGATTTGATTCAATTATTTTCAATCCAATTCTATTCGATTAGTTTCATTTCAATTCGATTCGATTCGATTTGATTATAATGAATTCTTTTCAATTCTATTTGAATACTTTTAATTCAATTCGATTCGATTATTTTTGATTCGATTCTATTTTTTCGATTTGATTATTTTCGATTCAATTTGATTCGATTCGATTCGATTCGATTATTTTCAATTTGATTCTATTCGATTCGATTCAATTCTTTTCTATTCTATTCGTATCACCTCGATTCTTTTCGATTCGATTATTTTAGATTCGATTCGATTATTTTCAATTTGATTTGATTATTTTGATTCGATTCGATCGATTCTTTCAATTCAATTCGATTCGATTATTTTCAATTCTCTTCTTTTCCATTATTTTCGATTCAATTCGATGTGAATCGATTATTTTTGAATCTATTCGTTTCAATTCGATTCGATTCAATTTGATTAGATTCGATTATTTTAGATTCGATTCGAATCGATTCCATTAATTTTTATTCGATTCGATAATTTTTTATTCAATTCGATTATTTTCGATTCGATTCGATGGATTCGATTCGTTTA
This sequence comes from Canis lupus familiaris, assembly GCF_011100685.1. Classification (NCBI taxonomy): domain Eukaryota; kingdom Metazoa; phylum Chordata; class Mammalia; order Carnivora; family Canidae; genus Canis; species Canis lupus. The sequence goes on along the minus strand of NW_023330459.1, from coordinate 9,299 downwards.
TTTTCGATTCTATTTGATTATTTTTGATTCGATTCGATTCTTTTCAATTTGATTCGATTCTTTTCGATTCGACTCGATTTTTTTCGATTCGATACGATTCTTTTCCATTCGATTCGATTCTTTTCGATTCGATTCATTCGAATAATCTAATCAAATCAAATTGAATCGAAAAGATTTGATTCGAATCGAATAGAAGAGAATCGAATCGAATCGAATTGAAAGAATCGAATCGAATCAAATCGAAAAGAATCGAATCGAATCAAATCAAAAAGAATCTAAACGAATTGAAAAAATCGAATCGAATTTAATACAATCGAAAAGAATCGAATCGAAAGAATCGAATCAAATCGACAAAAATTGAATCAAATTGAATTGAATCGAACATTATCGAATCAAATGACATCGAAAAGAAGCGAATCGAAAAGAATCGAATCCAATAGAAAAGAATCGAATCGAATTGAATCAAATTGAAAGGAATCGAATCAACAAAAAGAATCGAAACCAATTGAAAAAGATCGATTCGATTCGATTAATTTCAATTCAATTCGATTATTTTTGATTCAATTCCATTCGATTCGATTCTTTTCTATTCGATTCGATTATTTTATTCTGTTCGATTCTTTTCGATTCGATTAATTTCGATTCGATTTGATTCGATTCTTTTCAATTTGATTTGATTATTTTCTTTTTTTAATTTTTAAATTTATTTATGATAGTCACACAGAGAGAGAGAGAGGCAGAGACACAGGCAGAGGGAGAAGCAGGCTCCATGCACCGGGAGCCCAACGTGGGATTCAATCCCAGATCTCCAGAATCACGCCCTGGGCCAAAGGCAGGCTCTAAACTGCTGCGCCACCCAGGGATCCCCAATTTGATTATTTTCTACTCAATTCTATTCAATTCAATTATTTTCGGTTCAATTCGGTTTGATTATTTTTTAATTGATTTGATTCTTTTCGATTCGATTCGATTATTTTCGATTCGAATCAATTCGATTCTTTTCGAGTCTGTTATTTTAGATTCGATTTGATTTTTTGATTCGATTTGATTCTTTTCGATTCGATTCTTTTCCATTCGATTCGATTCTTTTCGATTCGATTCGATTCGATTATATTTGATTCAATTCGATTGGCTTAGATTCGATTCGATTCGATGGGAATCGATTATTTTTGATTCAATTTGATGGGATTCGATTCTTTTCGATTTGATTCGATTCTTTTTGATTTGACTCCATTTTTTTCGATTCAATTAGATTCTTTTGGATTCGTAACGATTCTTTTCCATTCGATTCGATTCTTTTCGATTTGATTCGATTCGATTCTTTTCAATTCGATTCATTCAAATAATCGAATCAAATCAAATTGAATCGAAAAGATTTGATTCGAATCGAATAGAAAATCGAATCTAATTGAATCGAATCAAAAAGAATCAAATCGAATTGAATCTAATCGAAAAGAATCGAATTGAATCGAATCAAAAAGATCTAAACGAATTGAAAAAAATGGAATCAAATCGAATAGAATCGAAAAGAATCGAATCGAATCGAAAGAATCGAATCAAATCGACAAAAATCAAATCAAATTGAATTGAATCGAACAGAATTGAATCGAATGACATCGAAAAGAAGCGAATCGAAAAGAATCGAATCCAATAGAAAAGAACCGAATCGAATTGAATCAAATCGAAAGGAATCGAATAAAATCAAAAATAATCAAAACGAATTGAAAAATCGAATCGATTTGATTAATTTCGGTTCGATTCGATTATTTTTGATTCAATTCGTTTTGATTCGATTATTTTCTATTCGATTTGATTATTTTTGATTCGATTCGATTCTTTTCGATTCGATTAATTTCGATTCGATTTGATTCGATTCTTTTCAATTCGATTTGATTTTCTTTTTTTTAATTTTTAAATTTAGTTTTCATAGTCACACAGAGAGAGAGAGAGGCAGAGACACAGACAGAGGGAGAAGCAGGCTCCATGCACCGGGAGCCCAACGTGGGATTCAATCCCAGATCTCCAGAATCACGCCCTGGGCCAAAGGCAGGCGCTAAACCGCTGCGCCACCCAGGGATCCCCGATTTGATTATTTTCTATTCAATTCTATTCGATTCGATTATTTTCAGTTCGATTCGATTGCATTTGATTCGATTATTTTCGATTCAATTCGGTTTGATTATTTTTGAATTGATTTGATTCTTTTCGATTTAAATCGATTCGATTCTTTTCGATTCCATTATTTTATTTTTTTTTAAACTAGATTAATTAATTATTTATTTATTTATGCTAGTCACAGAGAGAGAGAGGCAGAGACATAGGCAGAGGGAGAAGCAGGCTCTATGCACCGGGAGCCCGATGTGGGATTCGATCCAGGGTCTCCAGGATTGCGCCCTGGGCCAAAGGCAGGCGCCAAACTGCTGCGCCACCCAGGGATCCCTGATTCCATTATTCTAGATTTGATTCGATTTTTTGATTCGATTCGATTATTTTTGATTCAATTCGATTGGATTATTTTCGATTCGGTTCTATTCGAACCGATTATTTTCGATTCAATTCGATTCGATGCGATTATTTTCCATTTGATTCGATTATTTTCGATTCGATTTGATTAATTTTGATTCGATACGATTATTTTCAATTCAATTCAATACAATTTGATTATTTCTTATTCTATTTGATTGGATTCGATTCGATTATTTTTGATTCGATTCCATTATTTTTTTAGATTCAATTCTTTTCGATTCGATTCGATTATTTTCGATTTGATTCTATTCGATTTATTTTCGATTCAATTCGGTTCGATTCGGTTCGATAATTTTCGATTTGATTCGATTATTTTGTATTCGATTCAATTCGATTCGAATCGAGTATTTTCGATTCGATTATATTCGAATCAGTTTGGTTCGATTCGATTCGATTATTTTCGATTCAAATCAGTTCGATTCGATTATTTTAGATTCAATTCGGTTCGATTGGGTTTGATTATTTTCGATTTGATTCGATTCGATTCGATTATTTTCGATTCGATTCTATTGGATTCGTTTAGATTATTTTCAATTCGATTCGATTCTTCAATTCGATTCGATTATTTTCGATTCACTTCATTTCTATTATTTCCGGTTCGATTGGATGCGAATCTTTTCGATTTGATTATTTTCGATTTGATTCTTTTCGATTCGATTCGATTCTTTTCAATTCGATTCGAATCCTTTCGATTCGGTTCGATTATTTTCGCTTCAAATCAATTCTTTTCGATTTGATTCTTTTCCTTTTTTAAATTTCTTTTACAGATTTTATTTAGTTATTCATAGAGACACAGCTAGAGAGAGAGAGGCAGAGACACAGGCAGAGGGAGAAGCAGGCTCCATCCAGGGAGCCTGATGTGTGACTCAATCCCGGGTCTCCAGGATCACACCCTGGGCTGCAGGCAGCGCTAAACCGCTGCGCCACTGGGGCTGCCCTTTATTCTATTTTTTTCGATTCGATTCAATAGTTTTGATTCGAATCGACTTGATTCTTTTTGATTTGATTATTTTAGATTCGATTCGGTTCGATTGTTTTCAATTTGATTCTATTCGATTCGATTTTTCTCAATTCTATTCTGTTCTTTTCGATTCAATTCGATTATATTCGATTCAATTCGATTGGTTTATATTCGATTCGATTCGATGGGAATCGATTATTTTTTATTCGATTCGATTTGATTCAATTATTTTCAATCCAATTCTATTCGATTAGTTTCATTTCAATTCGATTCGATTCGATTTGATTATAATGAATTCTTTTCAATTCTATTTGAATACTTTTAATTCAATTCGATTCGATTATTTTTGATTCGATTCTATTTTTTCGATTTGATTATTTTCGATTCAATTTGATTCGATTCGATTCGATTCGATTATTTTCAATTTGATTCTATTCGATTCGATTCAATTCTTTTCTATTCTATTCGTATCACCTCATTCTTTTCGATTCGATTATTTTAGATTCGATTCGATTATTTTCAATTTGATTTGATTATTTTTGATTCGATTCGATTCTTTTCAATTCAATTCGATTCGATTCGATTATTTTCAATTCTCTTCTTTTCCATTATTTTCGATTCAATTCGATGTGAATCGATTATTTTTGAATCTATTCGTTTCAATTCGATTCGATTCAATTTGATTAGATTCGATTATTTTAGATTCGATTCGAATCGATTCCATTAATTTTTATTCGATTCGATAATTTTTTATTCAATTCGATTATTTTCGATTCGATTCGATGGATTCGATTCGTTTATTTTCGATTCTATTTGATTATTTTTGATTCGATTCGATTCTTTTCAATTTGATTCGATTCTTTTCGATTCGACTCGATTTTTTTCGATTCGATACGATTCTTTTCCATTCGATTCGATTCTTTTCGATTCGATTCATTCGAATAATCTAATCAAATCAAATTGAATCGAAAAGATTTGATTCGAATCGAAGAGAGAATCGAATCGAATCGAATTGAAAGAATCGAATCGAATCAAATCGAAAAGAATCGAATCGAATCAAATCAAAAAGAATCTAAACGAATTGAAAAAATCGAATCGAATTTAATACAATCGAAAAGAATCGAATCGAAAGAATCGAATCAAATCGACAAAAATTGAATCAAATTGAATTGAATCGAACATTATCGAATCAAATGACATCGAAAAGAAGCGAATCGAAAAGAATCGAATCCAATAGAAAAGAATCGAATCGAATTGAATCAAATTGAAAGGAATCGAATCAACAAAAAGAATCGAAACCAATTGAAAAAGATCGATTCGATTCGATTAATTTCAATTCAATTCGATTATTTTTGATTCAATTCCATTCGATTCGATTCTTTTCTATTCGATTCGATTATTTTTGATTCTGTTCGATTCTTTTCGATTCGATTAATTTCGATTCGATTTGATTCGATTCTTTTCAATTTGATTTGATTATTTTCTTTTTTTAATTTTTAAATTTATTTATGATAGTCACACAGAGAGAGAGAGAGGCAGAGACACAGGCAGAGGGAGAAGCAGGCTCCATGCACCGGGAGCCCAACGTGGGATTCAATCCCAGATCTCCAGAATCACGCCCTGGGCCAAAGGCAGGCTCTAAACTGCTGCGCCACCCAGGGATCCCCAATTTGATTATTTTCTACTCAATTCTATTCAATTCAATTATTTTCGGTTCAATTCGGTTTGATTATTTTTTAATTGATTTGATTCTTTTCGATTCGATTCGATTATTTTCGATTCGAATCAATTCGATTCTTTTCGAGTCTGTTATTTTAGATTCGATTTGATTTTTTGATTCGATTTGATTCTTTTCGATTCGATTCTTTTCCATTCGATTCGATTCTTTTCGATTCGATTCGATTCGATTATATTTGATTCAATTCGATTGGCTTAGATTCGATTCGATTCGATGGGAATCGATTATTTTTGATTCAATTTGATGGGATTCGATTCTTTTCGATTTGATTCGATTCTTTTTGATTTGACTCCATTTTTTTTCGATTCAATTAGATTCTTTTGGATTCGTAACGATTCTTTTCCATTCGATTCGATTCTTTTCGATTTGATTCGATTCGATTCTTTTCAATTCGATTCATTCAAATAATCGAATCAAATCAAATTGAATCGAAAAGATTTGATTCGAATCGAATAGAAAAGAATCGAATCTAATTGAATCGAATCAAAAAGAATCAAATCGAATTGAATCTAATCGAAAAGAATCGAATTGAATCGAATCAAAAAGATCTAAACGAATTGAAAAAAATGGAATCAAATCGAATAGAATCGAAAAGAATCGAATCGAATCGAAAGAATCGAATCAAATCGACAAAAATCAAATCAAATTGAATTGAATCGAACAGAATTGAATCGAATGACATCGAAAAGAAGCGAATCGAAAAGAATCGAATCCAATAGAAAAGAACCGAATCGAATTGAATCAAATCGAAAGGAATCGAATAAAATCAAAAATAATCAAAACGAATTGAAAAATCGAATCGATTTGATTAATTTCGGTTCGATTCGATTATTTTTGATTCAATTCGTTTTGATTCGATTATTTTCTATTCGATTTGATTATTTTTGATTCGATTCGATTCTTTTCGATTCGATTAATTTCGATTCGATTTGATTCGATTCTTTTCAATTCGATTTGATTTTCTTTTTTTTAATTTTTAAATTTAGTTTTCATAGTCACACAGAGAGAGAGAGAGGCAGAGACACAGACAGAGGGAGAAGCAGGCTCCATGCACCGGGAGCCCAACGTGGGATTCAATCCCAGATCTCCAGAATCACGCCCTGGGCCAAAGGCAGGCGCTAAACCGCTGCGCCACCCAGGGATCCCCGATTTGATTATTTTCTATTCAATTCTATTCGATTCGATTATTTTCAGTTCGATTCGATTGCATTTGATTCGATTATTTTCGATTCAATTCGGTTTGATTATTTTTGAATTGATTTGATTCTTTTCGATTTAAATCGATTCGATTCTTTTCGATTCCATTATTTTATTTTTTTTTAAACTAGATTAATTAATTATTTATTTATTTATGCTAGTCACAGAGAGAGAGAGGCAGAGACATAGGCAGAGGGAGAAGCAGGCTCTATGCACCGGGAGCCCGATGTGGGATTCGATCCAGGGTCTCCAGGATTGCGCCCTGGGCCAAAGGCAGGCGCCAAACTGCTGCGCCACCCAGGGATCCCTGATTCCATTATTCTAGATTTGATTCGATTTTTTGATTCGATTCGATTATTTTTGATTCAATTCGATTGGATTATTTTCGATTCGGTTCTATTCGAACCGATTATTTTCGATTCAATTCGATTCGATGCGATTATTTTCCATTTGATTCGATTATTTTCGATTCGATTTGATTAATTTTGATTCGATACGATTATTTTCAATTCAATTCAATACAATTTGATTATTTCTTATTCTATTTGATTGGATTCGATTCGATTATTTTTGATTCGATTCCATTATTTTTTATTAGATTCAATTCTTTTCGATTCGATTCGATTATTTTCGATTTGATTCTATTCGATTATTTTCGATTCAATTCGGTTCGATTCGGTTCGATAATTTTCGATTTGATTCGATTATTTTGTATTCGATTCAATTCGATTCGAATCGAGTATTTTCGATTCGATTATATTCGAATCAGTTTGGTTCGATTCGATTCGATTATTTTCGATTCAAATCAGTTCGATTCGATTATTTTAGATTCAATTCGGTTCGATTGGGTTTGATTATTTTCGATTTGATTCGATTCGATTCGATTATTTTCGATTCGATTCTATTGGATTCGTTTAGATTATTTTCAATTCGATTCGATTCTTCAATTCGATTCGATTATTTTCGATTCACTTCATTTCTATTATTTCCGGTTCGATTGGATGCGAATCTTTTCGATTTGATTATTTTCGATTTGATTCTTTTCGATTCGATTCGATTCTTTTCAATTCGATTCGAATCCTTTCGATTCGGTTCGATTATTTTCGCTTCAAATCAATTCTTTTCGATTTGATTCTTTTCCTTTTTTAAATTTCTTTTACAGATTTTATTTAGTTATTCATAGAGACACAGCTAGAGAGAGAGAGGCAGAGACACAGGCAGAGGGAGAAGCAGGCTCCATCCAGGGAGCCTGATGTGTGACTCAATCCCGGGTCTCCAGGATCACACCCTGGGCTGCAGGCAGCGCTAAACCGCTGCGCCACTGGGGCTGCCCTTTATTCTATTTTTTTCGATTCGATTCAATAGTTTTGATTCGAATCGACTTGATTCTTTTTGATTTGATTATTTTAGATTCGATTCGGTTCGATTGTTTTCAATTTGATTCTATTCGATTCGATTTTTCTCAATTCTATTCTGTTCTTTTCGATTCAATTCGATTATATTCGATTCAATTCGATTGGTTTATATTCGATTCGATTCGATGGGAATCGATTATTTTTTATTCGATTCGATTTGATTCAATTATTTTCAATCCAATTCTATTCGATTAGTTTCATTTCAATTCGATTCGATTCGATTTGATTATAATGAATTCTTTTCAATTCTATTTGAATACTTTTAATTCAATTCGATTCGATTATTTTTGATTCGATTCTATTTTTTCGATTTGATTATTTTCGATTCAATTTGATTCGATTCGATTCGATTCGATTATTTTCAATTTGATTCTATTCGATTCGATTCAATTCTTTTCTATTCTATTCGTATCACCTCGATTCTTTTCGATTCGATTATTTTAGATTCGATTCGATTATTTTCAATTTGATTTGATTATTTTTGATTCGATTCGATTCTTTTCAATTCAATTCGATTCGATTCGATTATTTTCAATTCTCTTCTTTTCCATTATTTTCGATTCAATTCGATGTGAATCGATTATTTTTGAATCTATTCGTTTCAATTCGATTCGATTCAATTTGATTAGATTCGATTATTTTAGATTCGATTCGAATCGATTCCATTAATTTTTATTCGATTCGATAATTTTTTATTCAATTCGATTATTTTCGATTCGATTCGATGGATTCGATTCGTTTATTTTCGATTCTATTTGATTATTTTTGATTCGATTCGATTCTTTTCAATTTGATTCGATTCTTTTCGATTCGACTCGATTTTTTTCGATTCGATACGATTCTTTTCCATTCGATTCGATTCTTTTCGATTCGATTCATTCGAATAATCTAATCAAATCAAATTGAATCGAAAAGATTTGATTCGAATCGAAGAGAATCGAATCGAATCGAATTGAAAGAATCGAATCGAATCAAATCGAAAAAATCGAATCGAATCAAATCAAAAAGAATCTAAACGAATTGAAAAAATCGAATCGAATTTAATACAATCGAAAAGAATCGAATCGAAAGAATCGAATCAAATCGACAAAAATTGAATCAAATTGAATTGAATCGAACATTATCGAATCAAATGACATCGAAAAGAAGCGAATCGAAAAGAATCGAATCCAATAGAAAAGAATCGAATCGAATTGAATCAAATTGAAAGGAATCGAATCAACAAAAAGAATCGAAACCAATTGAAAAAGATCGATTCGATTCGATTAATTTCAATTCAATTCGATTATTTTTGATTCAATTCCATTCGATTCGATTCTTTTCTATTCGATTCGATTATTTTTGATTCTGTTCGATTCTTTTCGATTCGATTTTCTTTTTTTCGATTTAATTTCGATTCGATTTGATTCGATTCTTTTCAATTTGATTTGATTATTTTCTTTTTTTAATTTTTTTTATAATT